>NC_040903.2:95269580-95572611 GCF_004126475.2 Phyllostomus discolor
TCTAGATGAATGAGCTAAAAGATAATGTTGGGGGTGGGATCAACTTTCAAAGTGAATTAAGCAAAATAAGAAAGCCCTAGGGAGAGCTGGTCCTATGTCTATCATCCACCTTTGGGTATTCCCACAGCCTCACCAACAGTGCCCCTTGCTGACACTCCAGGAGCCCGCTCTCCCCCTCTCTGCACTGTCCCCCCAACTTGGACTTCTTTCTTAGGAAATTGATCTAAATTTCCATTGCTTCAGAGTCTTGCTTTAAAACAGCAGCTAATCTGATGAATTTACTAAAATAATTATGAATATTAATGGTTCATAATATTAATGGATCATCTTTATTCTAGCCTCTATGCCAAACAAAGTCATTTGTATTTAGAAAACACAGAATCTTTTAAAATATATTTTATGGATTATGCTATTAGAGATGTCCCATTTTTTCTCCCTTTTATTTCCCTCCACTCTGTACCCCCACTCTCACCAGCATTCCCCCACCTTCGTTCATGTTCATGGGTCATACATATAACTTCTTTAGCTTCTGCTTTTCCCATACTATTCTAAACCTCTCCCTGTCTATTTTTTAGCCATCATTCATGCTTCTTACTCCCTGTACCTTTTCCCCCATTCTCCCCCTGCCCCTTCCTGCTGATAACCCTCTATGTGATCTCCATTTCTGTGATTCTGTTCCTATTCTAGTTGTTTGCTTAGTTCATTTTTGTTTGTGTTTTCAGGTTTGGTTGTTGATAGTTGTGAGTTTGTGTTCATTTTACTGTCCATATTTTCGATCTTCTTTTTATTAGATAAGTCCCCTTAACATTTCATATAATAAGAGCTTGGTGATGATGAACTCCTTTAGCTGTATCTTGTCTGGGAAGCACGTTATCTGCCTTCCCATTCTAAATGATAGCTTTGCTGGATAGAGTAACCTTGGATGTAGGTCCTTGCCTTTCATGACTTGGAATACTTCTTTCCAGCCCCTTATTGCCTGTAAAGTTTCATTTGAGAAATCAGCTGACAGTCTTACAGGTACTCCTTTGTAGGTAACTGTCTCCTTTTCTCCTGATGCTTTTAAGATTCTCTCCTTATCTTTAATCTTGGGTAATGATGTGTTGTATCTTGGTGTGTGCTTCCTTGGGACAAGTTTTTGGGAACTCTGTGCGCTTCCTGGACTTCCTGAAAGCCTATTTCCTTTGCCAGATTGGGGAAGTTCTCCTTCATTATGTTTTCAAATAAGTTTCAATTTCTTGCTCTTCCTCTTCTCCTCTGGCACCCCTATGATTTGCATGTTGGAATGTTTAAAGTTGTCCTGGAGGTTCCTAAGCCTCTCCTCATTGTTTTGAATCCCTGTTTCTTCATTCTATTCTGGTTGAATGTTTATTTCTTCCTTCTGTTCCAGACCATTGATTTGAGTCCCGGTTTCCTTCCCATCACTGTTGGTTCCCTGTGCATTTTCCTTTATTTCACTTTGTGTAGCCTTCACTTCTTCCTCTATTTTGTGACCATACATTTCTGTGAGCATCCTGACTAGCAGTGCTTTGAACTCTGCCTTTGATAGGTTGGCTATCTTTTCATCGCTTAGTTGTATGTTTTCCAGAGCTTTGATCTGTTCTGACTGATTTTATCTGGTTTGAGCCATATTTTTTTGTCTCAGTGCACATGTTATGTAGTAAGGGGCAGAGCCTTAGGAATTTGGCAGGGTGGGGTTACTCACTTCTCTGCGTTTTGGCACTGTATGTGGGGGATGGGTCTGAGAGGGAACAATGCTGCTTGCTCAGCTCTCAGTCAGCTTTCTGTCACTCCCCTTGCTACCAACAAGCAAATTGGGCCCTTCTGTTGCTGATTCCTTGGTGGGAGGGTTTGTGTACATTCTAGGACCCTGTGGGTCTCTTCAGTGAACTCTCTTGGGAGGCTGAGAGTTTCTCCCACTGCCTCAACCCCCACAGGTCTTTTCAGTCAGAGGTTTTGAGACTTTGTTTCCCTGAGGCTGGAACTCTGAGTTGCATGGTCTGTTTTACTCCCCAGTGTTCCTCCCAGTTTATCTGCATGCAAATGTGGGACTGCCCACTCCACCAGCTGCCGCCTTGCTAGGTCCACCAGCAGCTACCTTGCCGTGAGTCTTCCCTATTCTAGTTGCCCATCTCCACCCCTCTTATTTGGTCTGGGTGAATGTTTCTACTTTAATTCCTTTGTTGTGGGACTTCTACACAGTTTAATTTTCTGGTTATATTTTTGTTTTTATATTTGTTGTTGTCCTTCTTTTGGTTGTGTGAGGACACAAAATGTATCTACCTATGCTCCTATCTTGGCTGGAAGTCCCCAAAACACAGTTTCTTAAAGTGTGTTCCATAAGACACTAGCACCTAGTGGGCCACTGCAAGAAAACGGTCCCATGGTTATTAACTTAAAAAAAAACTCTCAGAAATTTACAAAGAAGTCAGCTTATTAAAGCCTCTAAGAAGACCTGCAGAAAACGTGTATGATTTTGTTTAATATAGCACTACCTAAACTTTTCTTCCAGTCCACTTTTCTCATTTTTATCCCCTCAAAGCATAACCCATAGAGCTAGAGATATGAGGAATACACTTGAGAAATAGTGCCTTGATCCAAAGCAACAACTGCTTGTGGCACTGTGTTAGGTATCACATAGGCAAACAAAATATCAAAGTTGCTTGCTCAGGTTATCTATGAATACCATTGAAATGACATTAGCAAAACTCTTTAGATACTCGCCTACCTAAAGACACTAGGTAATTCAGATACCATTGAATGTCCTGAAGGAAAAATCCACTCATATCTAAAAAATTCTTAAAGTTGAGTTTATAGGAACATGTATTGTAGAAAGAAAAGGCAACTACCACAGCATTTGCTTAATGAGAATATATTGGCACAAAATGAGCTCCCAAGAGCCCCTGCTCTCCTATGCTTATCATACTATATTAGTGTCTGTGGAAATAAAAGAGTTTTCCTTCATTGCACTTGTTAGTTGTGATTATCTGTGGTTACTGGGTCAATGCCTACGTGTTCACCATCTTCCATACTGCCTAACACAGATCAAGCACATACTTATTGATTGAATATATTCAATAGTTTTTGGTAAATGGATCCTGCTCTCAGATTCTACCTTTTTCATATCATTAATGTTATTTTCTAATTTATTCCATTCTCACCTATTCACCTATCCATTCAGTAAGTATTTAAAGAGTGATTTCATGCCAGGTGTTTCCTGGGGTACAAGATTTATGTTAAACCACTACTGCACTTTCAGCCAGAATGGCCTGGGAACACTGTGAAATCATTTTTTTAAAAAGGCAGGACTTTTTTTAATGAAGTTTTTAAAGATTTTATTTATTTATTTATTAGAGAGGGAAGGGAGAGAGAATGAGAGAGAGAGAGAAACATCAATGTGAGGTTGCTGGGGGCCATGGTCTACAACCCAGGCATGTGCCTTGACTAGGAATCGAACCTGCGATGCTTTGGTTTGCAGCCCAAGCTCAATCCACTGAGCTACACCAGCCAGGGCAAATCATTTTTTTTCATGCTTTCCATTCATGTTAATTTATTCTTTTATTCACTCACATATTCATTCTGGGACCGATGATCATCTATTCTATCTCTTCAGTAGTGTCTGGTAACACAATGTGTCTTTATTATGTGTATACCTGGAAATATTTTGTTTTTAAAAAGTCATTAGAAGAAGAATACATACTCTATGTTACCCATTTTGATTCTAATAGTACAGGGCCTTTATCTAAAGAATTTGTTTAATCCTAGAAATTTTGAATTTAGTTAGCTGGGTGGCAGGAATTCATGAGAGGAAAGATGGAAGAGGCATCTCTAGATACCTTTAAGTATCATCACACCAGAGATCTCTTTATATGCTTCATTTCATGGTCACTGAAGCACAGGTGGCTGCAGCATTGCAGAGACCCCGCATTTGGGGTACACAGAACAAATAGGCAAGAGGATCCTTCAGTTAAGCTCTGAATAGCCCATAACAGCTTCCAGGGATCCTGGCTGGCATGGAATAAAGGTATTGGAAGGGAATGAAAGTGTCCTCTAAGCCCAGAGTTCTACCATACACTCTTGCTAAAAAAACCTTGTGCTCCCAGAAATTCCATCAAAAGGTTTCGCTGCACCTTTATTTTAATTATTTAACAAAAACCCATTTAAGGCTTGGATAATGACAATTTAGCACAATCTAATGCACTGCCTTAAAGACTAATGGGATGAGACCTTATAATAAACAAGGAAGTATTTTCTCTTTTCAAATGTTCAAAGACACCAGCACTTTTAAATAAGACTTAAAATCACACCCAAATGAATGTTTTGCATTTTAATTATAAGCAACAATGTGTATATGTGTGTATATGTAACAATGCAATAATACAGTTGCAAAATTCTTAATGAATGCAGTGAACATTTTTAGTTCCACAGAATGATTGTTTTTGTCATTTGAGCAATTTCCACAAGATGGCAGTCTTTGCTTAGGGAGAGCAAAGTGTTCTACTGCTAGGAAAGTGAACCTGTAGGTTTGAAAGGCATAAATTTCTTGGCGGTGTGAACACTTAAAGTATTAGGAGCAATGTTGGATATTAGACTGTGATGAACAATTGGATGTGTAAAATCTTTTCCTGGACCATAGTCAGAAAGATTCCTGCCATTTTTACCTCGGAGCGGTGATAGTGGTACTTATTTTAGAGAGATACTCAGGTGAGAATTAATGAGTCCATACACAAAAGCATCTTGTTCATTGTTTGGCATGTCATAGGCCACCAAAATGCATAAGCTAGAACTATTGTCAGTATATGTGACAACCATTCTTTCTTCGGGTCTGTTCTGCTATATACTTTTTAATAGACAGCTATATTCCCAGGTGAATCAAGCAGGGATTTATTCACCAATAATAGCATTGCATTTCCTTCTTTTGTCCAAAGGTATTAAAACATTGAACAGAAAAATCTTAGAAGTCCATAAATCCCATCTTCAACTTGAAAATGGTTATTAGATCAATCCAACATGCATTATATTCTTTACTGATATAAATGAGCAAATTTCACTGGAAGGGAGTAGAGAAGCAAAAGATCTTTCATATTCAAATAAAAATACTCAACAGGTTTGAGGCATTTATCGTAAGAAGCTTTTCACTTACTTTGAAGACAGTATCCTCATTTGTGTGTGAGAATTGCACTAATTATTGACTACTTACCATCCCTTGATCACTACTTTAAAAATTGATTTTCAAATTAATTTACTTATCACAAAATGGTTTGCTGAAAGATGGGTGCAAATTTCTAATCCCGCACAGGTAATTTTGATTTTGCCTTTGAATATTATAACAGCCTGTAGTTCCTTTCTAATTTTCTTAATTTTCTTACCCTTAGATAAATTCCTGAGCTGAGCTGTAAAAAAAGACACTGGTTATCTAAGAAATAGGATGCCTGATATTTTAGTTGTTTCTGCTTAAAAAGAATTTCGGGGTAATCAGAGATTTTTAAAAATAAATGCAGAGATTCTTTTTTCAGGCCATGTATGTAGGAACTCCAGTGACTCTTTTGTCATTGAAATTTCTTGCTCACATTCATAGGAGCATGAACCACTAGAATACAAAAGACTGAAGGCACCTATTCTCTCTCCTTCCCCACCATGCATTCTATGGGTGAGAAAACTGCATCGTAGAGAACAATAATTTTTCAAATTATCATATTCGACACACAGAGGCAGCCAGGGATAAAAGGCCGAGGGATCCAGCCACTGCAGGCCTTGCCTTGGCTACCTCAAGGGCTGAATGGATCAGTATGTTATCAATATTCTAGTACATCAACTAAGACACATCTGTTGGGAATCTTGTAGGGATTAAATGACTTTTTCAGTGACTAACACAGAGTACATAGTTGAGTTGGGGACAGAACTCAGGTCTGTTTGTCAGCAAATTTCCCTGTGGTACATATTTAGAGAAGAGCAATATCTTAAATTTCAGAAATCTGTGAGACCCTGAGTAAAACTGTCCTTACTATGTTTCCGCTAAAGCAAACAATATATCTGTAGCACATTTGCAAATTTATTTACACTACAATTTGGGTGTCCAAAGAAAATGTAGCTTTTCTCTTATAACTTAATTGATCTTCCTCAGGAGGACTGGGCCCACTGAGTAGTGAGAACAAAACTAAAATTAGCTCAACATGATTTAAAATTTAATCTGATCTAATAATTTAACTTGTCTCTAGCTTTAGCTCAATTTACTTGAATTACTCAATCCTTCTGATTTGTCCCTGTTCCCCTTGCTTTTTTCAAAGTTGGCAAGAGGATTTATGGAGGATGACATTATATCCCTTACATTGGGATTTGGGGAGAGATAGCCCCTGGCCTCTTGCTCATCTTTGTATTGGCTCTGGCAGCTCTCCCTTGAGGTGCAAAGGGCCTGGGCTGTTGAAATCAGCAGAAGCTTTAAGTCTGCTAAAGCTGGCTAATGTCTTTCTTGCCTCCTTTAGGGTCTGTGGGCTTCTCCCTGCTGACCTGGCCTCCTTTGTCTCTCTGAGGTGCTGTATACCTTTCTTGCCTTCTGCCACTTTCTCCATCTGGCTCCTAACTATTCTGTAGCCCTTTGGACACTACTAAGATATTGCTGAAAGTGGAGGGTCCCCAGAGTAGTCTGTGTGCTCTAACACAGCATTTCACACTACATGGGGGCAAGAGAGGCCTAGGCAGGAAGATCGAACCTTTGCTTTTTCCTAACCATGCAGGCCTGGCTTCTCAACCACCTGAGGTTTTCTCTGTTGGTACAGACCCTGGTGTGACCAGGGAACTCCTCTCAGAGCTGGTAACAAGAAGGGAAGCATCAGGCCCTCTACCTTTCCTGGGCATTTCAGTCTAATGCCCCTCGACTTAGCCATCTCCATCCCCTGCATTCTGTTGCGAACCTCTATCCATGAGTGGTGTAGCTTTCTTTTCTTTCCTGGATATCCTTCTTGGCATCACAGTGAAAGGGAAATTTAACTATATAATAAAAAAACTCTATAACCTGAGACACACATGCATTTCTTCAATTTGGAAGTATTGAGGCAATTTGGAGTTAGGGATTGGTGAGGATGAAAATGTATTATTTTACTATCTTAAAAACAATGACCTGTTACACACTTATGAGTTTTATGTAATCAAAATTAAAAAGATATTTATAATAGAGTCTCATTGCTTTATTCATATTTAATATCACTCATCAGTGAGAAGGAAATTTGGGATTAACTGGGAAAAAAAGTATTTTTGAGTGGATCTATTTTGGCCCAGACAACTCACATTATTAAATTCATTTGTTGGGTTCTCACAAAATTTTCCTCTCCATGGTTACTGAGAATTAATAATAGCATGCAGAAATTTTCAGAAAAACATCAGCTCAATAGGATTTCATTCATTCATCATTTTTTCATTCTGGCCTTTGAAAACATACGTAAATTGGATTGAAGTAAAAACACTTATCAAAGATACAGATTTAGTATCTGATCACACTGTTTGAACATAAGAGTTGTGAAGACAAGTTCTATCAGTTTCCTGTGAATCAGGTATTGGTCTATTCTTTTTTTAAAGCTTGTAACAACATTTACTGGAAAAATGTTATCACTTGGAAGTTCCCTTTTTTCAAGGTTGAAGATTTGCTCCAGGGCACACTGTTCTTTTTGTTTTCATCAAATTCCATTCAACATAGCAGGAATCCCAGCTCTTTGGGCGCTCCCAGGCCAAGCATGAGCAAATTTCACCACCAACCCTGCCCAACCCTCCACAGTAGTCATGAAGCATCACACAGAAGCCAGACTATTCTTTCCATCCAGATGGCTCTGGAGAAGGCACAGCTGAGGAAATGAGACCCCTGAACCCCTCGGCGGCGGTGGCAGCAGCAACAGCAGCAGCAGCAGCAGCAGCAGCAGCTGGCTAGTTCGCCTGTGGAACTTGGCACTTCACCTTTTATTCACAAACTTTTTTCTGGAAGCATTGGGATTTAACTGTCTCTTCTCAGCTCACTAAGTGCTGACTCAGACCTGCAGGGTTGCTGACCCATCCACTGGAGACGTTGTTCTCTACAAAGGGAAACAGACACCCCAGCCACATAGTCAGGGGCATCTGTTATTGGCTTGTCCTGGAGGGAGAGTCTCAGCTGAGGGAAGCTCTGGTCCAGTGATGAGGGTGACCGCATATTTGCCCCCTTTGAGAGTGGGAAGGGGATTCAGCAACTTAGGGTTGCAGAAAAAGTGCATATGCAGGGTTCCATCATCATTGACAGTCACGGACACCTTCAGTGCCTTGTTACCACAGTGTGAACTTGGTTTATGACAACGTTGTCCTGAAACAGCTGTGGCAGCGCAAGATGCAGCTCCGGAACTCCCGGATCAGCATGCTCGTGTCCGTTCACCACCAGCACGTGCAGCCCATCTGCAGCAGAATGCTCTGAAGGGCAGAGTCAGTAGTTGCACAGCCAACCCACACATCTTTTGGGAGGATGCCCTGTTCTAGATTCTGTTGGATCTGCTTGATGATTCGGGGGGGTTATCCACCTCCTCATTATCATCGCTATCTTTGTTTTTCCTTTCTTCAGATCCATTTTCTTCCTTCTCCTCTTTACTTGGAACATCCTCACCTCTGTCAATCAGCAGCTTCTACAGGTCACCATCCATAACCTTAGGTGAAAGGTTTCTCTACAACATGAAGGAACTGAATTCTAGGTCCTCAGGGTCACTGGCTGGTGTTAATGTTTTACTGCTTCTTGTGGGGATTTAGGCTTTGAGGGTTGATGAAAAGCAACATGTAAGGGAGTTTTGAGGTGCTGAATGGATGAGACTACTTTAACCTTTTCTTGTTCTTGTTTTAAGAGTGATACCCCAACAAACTCTGCTTCCAATGGGTAGGTAAGTGCCAATACTTGGATATCTGTGGCAGACAGGCTGCAGTAATCTCTAGTTTTCTTTGAAAACTCAAGCATCAGTCACAAGTATTCCAGGAAGGGCTCCTTGAACCGCAGCTTGTATGTAGGGCAGGACCGTGCATCACCTGTGTATGGCCTTGTCCCAAATCTTGCTGACCACATCCTGGAGGGTGTAGATGTTCTTCCCAATGTCCTGCAGAGCTGTGCCTGGCAGTAAAGCCCGGGCATCCACCACAATGTGCGCCACTGGCACTATCTTGGTCAAACAAGACTGGAGGGCACTTGTACTCACTCCTACATCCCACCGTGGGCTTCTGGGAGCCGGGAAGAGCAACCACACATGGGTAGCGCTACATCTCCTGGCTCAGGCTACTTCTGCACATGCGTACTGTGCAGGCCACCCAAGAAGGGGCTGTGGGTGGAGTCAAATCTCAGGAGGGATTACCTGAGGAAATATGCTTCAGCACCCAGGCCCTAGAGATTTTTATAATTTTTTTGAACTTAAACCTGTATACTTTCTCATTGTTAAAAGTCAGTCAATGCAGATAACCTAATTTAATGATCATAAACTTATACGATAGGTACTATTTTACAGTCAATGGATAGCCACTTAAGACCACTTAGTACAGTTATTATGGCTAATAAGCAGTTGTAATAAGGTTAATGCCTCTTGATTTTTTTTTTTGTCTTCAGCAAAATCTCTTAATGGTCAATAGTATTAAATACAACAAATACTGATAACATCTACTTCCTTAGTAATACCAAATAGACTAAGGCAATTAGAAGCTATTTCCTTTGTTTAAATAGGATTTTTAACTAGTTCTTCCAGTTGAGCCTGATGCCAGTTGCTTAAATCTAAAGATTGACTAAAGTCATATAGATGACTTTATAGTCTTTCAAATAAATTCACAAATCATCTTTTAGACCAGAGATTAGCAAAGGTTTTGTGTTAAGGGTAGTAGTCACTATTTTAGACTTTGTGGGTCACATGGTCTCTGTCCCAGCTACTCAACCCTGCCTTCACAGTTAGGAAAACAGGCCTTAGAAGAATTTGGCACATTGGTTACAGTTGCTGACCTGCTGTAGACTCCCATCTCCCATTAAGTAACTCTATGAAATCAGCAATTTTCCATTTCACTGACATAATTGAATTTCAGAGGGCTTAAATGACTTGGGAAAAGTCACATCAAATGATATATCAATTTTTTTTTAAAAACTAGAAAGTTTGCAGTGATCAAAAAAACTTCTAATACAGAAAACTCCAGTTCTCAATGGAGAACTCTACTAAACATTTAAATGAAAGTTAACATAAATACTCCTCAAACTTTTCCAAAATGTAAAGAAGGAGGAAATGCTTTCAAACAAATTCTATGAAGCCAGCATTACTTTGATATCAAAACCAGATAAAGAAGCCACAAGAAAACTATAGATCACCTTTTCACAAAGATGGTACCCAAAGCAAAGAAGGAAGCCCTTTCCCCTCCCAAAGCCAAAGCCAAAGCCAAAGCCAAGGCAAAGGCTTTGAAGCAAATAAATCAGTGCTAGAAGGAGTCCACAGCCACACACAAAAAAGAAGATCCACATATCACCCACCTTCAGGAGGCCTAGGACACTGTGGCTCTGAAGGCAGCCTAAATATCCTCGGAAGAGCACCCCCAAGAGAAACAAGCCTGACTGTTATGCCATCATCAAGTTTCCCCTGGGTACTAGTCATCCATGAAGAAGATGGAAGGCAGCAATACACTTGTGTTCACTGTGGATGTTAAGGCCAACAAGCATCAGATCAAATCAGCTGTGAAGAAGCTGTATGACATTGACATGGCCAAGGTTGACACCCTGATGAGGCCTGATGGGGAGCAGAAAGCATATGTTCAACTGGCTCAGACTATGATACTGTGAACATTGCTGACAAAATTGGGATCATCTAAACTGATTCCAGCTGATTAATTCTAAATATAAAAATTTTATGCCATAAAATAAAGTGAAAATTATAGGCCAATATCTCTGAAGAAAATAGCAAAACAAATTCAAGAACACATTAAAAGGTTTTTACACCATGACCAAGTGAGATTTATCCCTGATATGCAAAGATGGTTCAATATATGAAAATAAATAAATTATAATATGCCACATTGATAAAATGATAGATAAAAATCACATGATCATCACAGTAGATTCAGAAAAAGCACTTGACAAAGCATAACATCCTTTCACGACAAAAACTCTTAACAGATTGGGTATGGAAGGAATATACCTCAATACAGTAAAGCCCATCTACAACAAACCCATAGCTAACATTACACTCAGTAGAAGATAATTAAATGTTTCCTCTAAGATCAGGAACAGGGCAGGATGCACACTCTCACTATCTAGCACTGGATGTCTTAGAGAAAATAGGCAAGGCAGAGGGGAAAAAAAGCCATCCAAGTCAGAAAGGAAGAAGTGCTATTTCCTGATGATATGATCTCATATGGAAAGAGTCCCAGTCAGTCAAATAACTTTTGGAATTAATCAACTGTTTTAGGAGAGTGGCATGATACAAAATCAACATACAGAAATCAAATGCATTCCTTTACACTAATGATGAAGCATCTGAACAAGGAATAAAGAAAGCTATCCCATTCACAATTGCATAAAAAACAATAAAATACTTAGGAATAAATTTAGCCAAGGGAATGAAAGATATGTACAATGAAAACTGCAAGATTTTGCTGAAAGAAATTGAAGAAGACACAATGGAAAGACACCCTATGTTTGTGAATCAGAAGAATTAATACTGTTAAAGTGGCCATTCTACCCAAAGCTGTCTGCATATTCAATGCAATCCTTGGCATTCTTCACAGAAATAGAAGAAACAATCCCAAATTTGTGAATGGAACCACAAAAGACCACAAAAACCCCAAAGCAATCCTTAGAAAAAAGAACAAAACTGAAGGTATCATGCTTCTGGATATATTAATACTGTAAAGCCATAGTAATAAAAACAGTAATAAAAACACTGACACAAAAGCAGACACATCTACTGATGAAATAGAATATAAATTCCAGAATTAAATGAGGAAAGGGCAGTCTCTTAAACACATGTTGCTAGGGAAACTGGAGAAACAGAGCAGAACAATAACATTAAACCTCTATCTCACACCACTCAAGAAGTAACTCAAAATGGATAAAGATATAAACATATGATCCAATTCCATAAAACTCCTAGGAAAAAAAGCACAGGGAAGAAGCCCATCAATATTGGTCTTAGCAATGATTTTTTTGAACATGATGCCAAAAGTACAAACAACAAAAGCAAAAATCAATAAATGGGACTACATCTAACATAAAAGCTTTTGCACAGAAATAAAGCCAGTTAACAAAATGAAAAGACAATCTAACAGAATGGTGGAAAATTGTTGCAAACCATACATTGGACAAGGGTTTACACATTGAAAATATATTAACCATTGGAAAAGGGTATATATTTTAAATATATAAAGGGCAGAAGAACTAAATAGACATTTTTCCAAAGAGGACATCAATATGGCCAACAGGTACATGTAAAGGTGCTTAGTATCACTAATCATCAAAGAAATGCAAATCAAAACCATGATGAGATATCAGCTCACATCTCTTAGAATGGTTATCATCAAGAAGACAAGAGACGACAGGTGCTGTTGAAGATGTGGTAAAAAGGAAACCCTTATACGTTGTTCGTAAGAATGTTAATTGGTCCAACAGCTATGGAGAACAATTTGGAGGTTCCCCCTGCAGCCAAAAAAAGGAAAAAAGATCTACCATATGATTCAGCAATTCCACTTCTGGTTATATACTCAAAGGAAATGAAACATGATTTCCATGAAATACATGTGCTTCCATGTTTATTACAGAACTATTCACAATAGCCAAGATATGGAAACAATCCAAATGCCATCAATGGATAAATGGATAAAAGAGATATATGGGACATACACACAATGAGATATTATTCAACCACAAGAAAGGAGAACATCCTTCCATTTTGACAAGGATGCAACTTGAGGACGTTATACTAAGAGAAATAAGTCTGATGGAGAAAGACAAATACTGTATTATATCACTTATTTGTGGAACTAACAAAGTTGACCCTGTAAAAAACAGAGGGCAAAATGGTGGTTACCGGGGGATGGGGATGGGGAATAAGAGTGATGGTATTTAAAGGTACAAATTGGTCATGAGCAGCGAATAAACCATGGAGATCTAACATACATTGTAATGAATATAAACAATAATACTGTATTAATGTGATAAATATTTCTACATTGGCAATCATATTACAATATAAATGTGTGAAATTAAAATGCTGTATACCTTAAACTTATATAATGTTACATGTCAAATTTATTTAATTAAAAAAACTAGAGATTTTGACTCTTATTCCAGTGCTTTTGACTATGCATATATAATATGTAGTAATGCCTGTTATTAATATGTGTGCCTTTATATGAGTACACACTCATCATGTATTGATTTTGCAACTGACCATGTTGTGAGAGAATTTTATATACACACTATATATTAACAATGGCACCATAACCACTCATATGAATTTGGGATTTCCCTGGTTTTCTGATTATCTGGAATAAACACCTGAACATATACTCCTGAGATTGGGGCTGCCCATGTTGCAAGACTGACTGCCTTAATTATTGAAGATTAGGTAGCATTCATTGTCTGAGGCCTGTACTATATTTGCTGAATCATTTTCTAGGGAATGGAAGCTTTATCTTGAAATCAAAAAGATATGAACAGACACTATGCACTAAAAAAAATCCAGGGAGGTGATTATGATATACAAAGAATGGGCAAGACAATCAACAGAGGCAGAAAAGGTGGCATCTCTTTTAATCAAAAGTTATAAAATGGTTTTTAATTATGTGTGTGGCTAGAAGTACATAAACTAATTAGAAGTTTTTTAGGGTCGGTAAAAAATTACTATAGACAAGTGATGAGAATGACAGCATGCTAGTACTGGCAGGAAATGGGAGATGATGTCATCTTTAATTTCTACGCAGCGAGGTGAGGCAACCTGCATAGCTTCTCATGACAGGGCCAAACCAGCAGGTCTGATTTTGATTATAAGCTCCGTTACTGAAGACTGGGGCATGTCAGAGACATGTGGAAAAAGAGAAGCTTCCTGTATTGCTTCAAACCTGATATCTCAATTTCAAATTTGAAAACAATAATTTGATAAAATCTTTAATTGGTCAGATCTGGTTTTCTTATTAAGAAAACAGTGCCTGTGTCCTTACATAGTAAGTAATGTCTTCCTAAGGCAACCATTTTTCTGTGTGTGGGAAATGAACTGTAAATTTTATCCAGATGACTATTTTCCAAGGGAATAACAATAATAAATTCTTGCATAATACTGTACAAAAACATTGCATATCATTTCATTTGCTTCTTATAATAACTTTGTGAGGGAGGAATTATATTGATTGATTGATTGACTGATTGTTCCCTCCTCTTACTTCTTATTCTTGTGAAAGGCTTTATGAAGCCAGATATTATTAAATTTTTATTTTAAAGCTGAGGAAACTGAACGTAAGAGATAAAAAAAATTTCCCAAATCCACAAGGCTGGTAAATGATCCAGCCAGTTTTCAAATCAAGGTCTTCTAGCTTTTGTGCTTTTAAAAAAAATATGCCAAGATCTTTATTATTCCTAAAGAAAACCAGTATAAATGGAAGTCTCTTTATTTCCTGCTACAGTACTGGTGGAGGATTTGACTACTCCAGTTCCTTGGATTATACATGTTCCACTGTATCCGTTTACAAACACTACACTCCATGTAACACATCCTGATGTCCCCAGAGAGCCACATGAATATCACATGAGTCCATTAATCTCTTTGCTATTAAACATCAGATGAATTCATTATCATGAGGCACTTAGGAGACCTTGTCAGTTTTATCAAAAGAAGACAGACAATAATATGATGGTTACCAGAGGGAAATGAAGGTAAAGGGGAGGTAGTAAATGGGGTGAAATATGTCGTGATAGAAGGAGATTTGACTTTGGGTGGTAAACACACAATGCAATATACAGATGATGTATTATTATAGAATTGTACACTAAAAACCTATATAATTTTGTTAATCAATGTCACCCCAATAAATTTGATTAAAAAAGAAAACAACACAGAGAATACAGTAAATAAAATCTACTACATGGGTAAATACACACACACACACACACACACGGCAGTGTGTTCAAAATAAAAAGTCCTTACTCAATGTGAGTAAATAAAGTTTTAATCTGTGTTGTGCAGGCTTACATAGTTATCCCACTGAATTCTCTCCATAGAGTTCAACCAGTATCCATAATGAAGGTAAAATATTTATTAACCAACACAACTATTTTGAAAACTGTACATTATTTAATCTTTAGCTCTTAAAACAAGTTTTATGTTCAAATACTGATAATATTTTTTGTTGGCTCTTAGAATCATCATACTTTATAGAGGTTATTTGGCTGAAGATGAACTTTAAAGTTGAAATAAATGATGCCCAATCAAATTGATCTCTTTCAGTTCAAGTAATCTCCTTCCACCACAAGCCTTGCACTGCTTAAGGGGGTAAAATCAGTCTTGTTCACAGAGAAGCAATTGCTTGAAAAATCAAATTAGCAACATGACGGATCTCAAGACTTTGGTGACTAGTGAACTTTAATTATTTTATATTTTATGTGTTTATGCTGGCAGTAAAAGTCAAGCACTCATTATAGAAATGGCAGACATGATCTTTCATAAAATGAGTGCTGGGCAGCAAATGAATAGATAATCAGGATAATGAAAGCAAGCCAGAAAGATGCCGGAGAGCTGAAAAGACCCCAGCAATGGCTCCCATTGAGATAGAGGGCATAATTGCAATTGGAAAGAGAACACTTTTGGTGATCTTTTAAAATGTCAGCTTCATCCTCAAGCTCAGTGTGATATTTGGGTTATAGGGTAAAGGGGAAAAATTCTTTCATTCTGCAGTGAGAAACTGGCAGTGATCATCTCTGCTTATAGTTGCTATGCAGGCAATACAAAATTTTCTTATGCAGAGCTTTCAAATTCATTTATGAAAAAGAGTCACAGAGTCAAACTTATTTTGCTTAGTACATTACACACATTTTATGAATATTTTGATATATTTGAGTTTGACAACTAAACCTTAAGATAAGTAGGATTTTGAAGTGTGAGCTGTGTGTAAAGGGATGAAGGTTGTGACAGGTATCTTTAGCACAGTGTTAGGAGAGAGATGAGAAGGAAACTTTTGAATAAACAAATAGTCTCATGACCACTTGCATAAACATTGAATGTTTTATAAGTTGAATAACAATTTAAATATATAGGAGGAATCCCTTATGCTAAGAGCTGTTGTAGTTATAGGTACTTTAATAATGAGAATTCTTTTATGATGTAAATTATATCTAACTTAGAGGACATGTATTGAAAAATGCTTTTTAAAAACTCAGGACATATTTGTATTAAAGCCTTAGGTAAATTCAGTGTAATTAAAATTCTCAGTTAAAAGTTAGATTTTTGAAAATAGTACAACTTTAGGATAATAAGTTCACTATATTTACCCATATTTTTATAGATAGAAAGTTTGAAGAATTTAAAACTTACATTCTAACTTTTTAGGTGTTTTGTATTATGATGAGCATTATTCCAACTCTGCTAGAAAAGTGTTTCAATTTTTTTTTAGTAAAGAACATTATTAACATAGTAACATAACATAAACTTTTCTCAAAGTGAAAGAACTGTAGAGAAACAATCACAGTCTCTTCATTAAGACATTTCAACTTCCGGCCAAGATGAAGGCATAGGTAGACACACTGTGTCTCCTCCCACAACCAAAATAAGGACAGCAATAATTTAGAAACAAAAAACAACCAATACCAATGGAAAATTGAATTGTATGAAAGTCTGACAACCAAGTAGTTAAAGTAGACGCATTCATCCAGAACAGTAGGAGGGGCAGAGTCAGAGGGTGGGGCCTGGCGGAGAGGGGTCATGGGAAAGCAGCAGCTGGTAGACGCAGTGAGACAGCAATTGTGGAGGGGCACAGTGCACAAGGTGGCTGGTGAACTGGGCAGTCCCACATTCGCACACAGATAAACCAGGTGAAAACTAGAGAGCTACACAGACCACACAACCCAGGGTGCCAGTGTGGGGAAATAAAGCTGCAAAACACTGATTAAAAACACCTGTGGAGGTTGAGGTGCTAGGAGAAACTCCAACCCTCGCAGGAGAGTTTGTTGGAGAGACCCAAAGCATCCTAGAACATACACAAGCCCACCCACACGGAAATCAGCCCAGTGTGGGCCCAGTTTGCTTGGGGGAAGTGGCAGAAGGGACTGAAATCTGGCAGAGAGCAGAGCAAGCGCCATTGTTCCCTCTCAGACCCCTCCCCCACATATAGTGTCACAACCCAGTGACTGGGTTGCCCCACCCTGGCGAACACCTAAGGCTCCACTCCTTACTACGTAACAGGCATGCTGAGACAAAATAAATGGCCCAAATGAAAGAACAGATCAAAGCTCCAGAAAAAATACAATTAAGCGACAAAGAGATAGCCAACCTATCAGATGCACAGTTCAAAACACTGGTAATCAGGATGCTCACAAAATTGGTTGAATTTGGTCACAAATTAGATGAAAAAAATGAAGGCCATGCTAAGTCAAATAAAGGAAAATGTACAGGAAACCAACAGTGATGGGAAGGAAACTGGAACTCAAATCAGTGGAGTGGACCAGAAGCAAGCAAGCAAGATCCAATCAGAAAAGAATGAAGAAAGAATAATTCAAAAAAAATGAGGAGAGGCTTAGGAACCTCCAGGACATCTTTAAACATCCCAACATCTGAATTATAAGGATACCAGAAAGAGAAGAGGAAGAGCAACAAGTGGAAAAGTTATTTGAACAAGTAATAAAGGAGAACTTCCCCAATCTGGCAAAGGAAATAGACTCCCAGGAAGTCCAGGAAACTCAGGGAGTTTCAAAGAAGCTGGATCCAAGGAGGAATACACCAAGGCACATCATAATTACATTACCCAAGATGAAAGATAAGGAGAGAATCTTAAAAGCAGCAAGAAAAAAGCAGAGAGTTACCTACAAAGGAGTGCCCATTACACTATCAGCTGATTTCTCAAAAGAGACCTTACAGGCAAGAAGGGGCTGGAAAGAAGTATTACAAGTCATGAAAGGCAAGGCTCTACATCCGAGAGTGCTCTATCCAGCAAAGCTTTCATTTAGAATGGAAGGACAGATAAAGTGCTTCTCCGATAAGGTCAAGTTAAAGGAGTTCATGATCACCAAACCCTTATTTTATGAAATGTTAAAGGGACTTATCTAGGAAAAAGAATGTAAAAAACATGCATAGTAAAATAATAGAAAACTCACAATTATTAACAACTACACCTAAAACAAAGACAAAAACCAACTAAGCAAACAACTAGAACAGGAACAGAACCACAGAAATGGAGATCACATGGAGGGTTAGCAATAGGGCAAACCGAGGAGGAGAGAGGGGGAAAAGGTTCAGAAAATAAGCAGCATAGATGGTAGGTAGAAAATAGACAGGGGGAGGGTAAGAATAGTATGGGAAATATAGAAGCTAAAGAACTTATAAATATGACATATGGACATGAACTAAAGGGGAGGAATGTGGGTGGGCAGGGAGTGCAGGGTGGAGAGGAGTGAAGGGGCGAAATGGGACAACTGTAATAACATAATCAATAAAATATATTTAAAAAAAGACATTTCAAGAAGTGGATTGTACACTCTAACTTATTTCCATCATGAATATGAACATGCTATATTGCTATAAAATGGGGAAAAAAACCCAAAATGTTCCTTGGATGATTACCTGCAATTATTCTACTGTGTATTTCCACTGCGGTGTGCCTATGTGTTCTGGAGAGGGCAGTGCAGTGAAAGGCCCTATGAAAAAGGATTACTAAATCATGGATTTGGAACCCTGGCCCATTTAGGGACAATCTTTCAGAGTAGGTATTTTCTAACAGGCCTCATAATGAAGCCTACCTTGCCAGCACCTTGATCTTGGACCTCTAGTCTTCAGAACTGTGAGAAATAAATTTCTGTTGTGTAAGCCACCCAGTCTGTGGTATTTTGTTACAGCAGTCCAAGTATACAATACACATGGATTGTGAAGCATATAGCACAGTAGCAAGTATCAAGAGTATGGCAGTCAATTAAGATCAACTTTCCTACTTTCCTATTCAGCACTTTTGTAAATCCTGGGATTTCTCTTCAGACTTTCTTCTTACTCCCTGTGAATTGTGCTTGGTATAGAACTGATATTAGACTCAGAACCTGCAGAATTTTTGTTTCACCTTCTCCACATCAGTATTTTACATGATAATAATTAAGATTAGAGCATAACTACATGACATAGAGACTAAAAGTTTATAAACAAGATCCAATAAAACCAAGAACTGGTTCTTTGAAAAGATAAATAAGATTGAGAAGACTTTAACCAGACTCACAAAGGAAAAAAAAAAGAGAGGACCTAAATAAATAAAATCAGAAGTGAAAGAGAAGTAACTACTGCCACCAAAGAAATACAAAAGATTGTAAGAAAATATTACAAACAACTATATGTCAGCAAATTACAACCTGGATGTAATAGATAAATTCCTAGAAGCATATAGTCTTCCAAAACTGAATCAGGGAGTATCATAAAATCTGAATAGAAAACAAATGAAATGGAAGCATTAATTAAAAAACTCCCAGACAATAGAAGTAACACTTATCCTTCTTAAACTATTTCAAAAAATTCAAGAGGTGGAAAGACTCCCAACTTCATTTTATGAGGTCAGCATTAACTTAGTTCCCAGACCAGATAAAATCACTACAACGAAAGAAAGTTTTAGGTCAATATCACTAATGAACATAGATGTTAACTGGATATAGGAATACATTAAAACAGTTGTATACCATAATCAAGAGGGATTTATCCAGGGGATGCAAGGTTGGTACAATGTTTTCAAATCAATAAACAAGATACACCACATAAACAAAATGAAGAATAAAAATCACAAAATTATATCACTAGATGCAGAAAAATGTATTTGATACAATCCAACACCCATTTAGGATAAAAATTCTCAGAAAAGTGGGAATAGAGGAAATATACCTCAACATAACAAAGGAAATAAAAGAGGAAACATAACTCAACATATATGACATACCTACTGCCAGCATCATACTTGATGGGCAAAAACTAAAAGTGTTTCTCAGGAACAAGACAGAGATGTCCACTTTCACTACTCTTATTCAATATAGTACTGGAAGTCATAGCCACAACAATCAGACAAGAAGAAGAAATAAGAGGTATTCAAATTGTAAATGAAGAACTAAAACTGTCATTATCTACAGATGACATGATACTATTTATAGAAAACCCTACAGACTCCACCAAAAAACTACTAGAACCGATAAGTGAATTCAGTAAAATAGCAGCATACAAAATTAATATGTAAATATCAGTGGCATTTTTATATACCAGTAATAATTTATCAGAAATTTAAACCAATAAAATAATATAATTTATAATTACAACAAAAAAATAAGGTACCTAGGAATAAATTTAACCAAGGAGGTAAAAGACCTGTACTCAAAAAATTATGATACTAAAGAAAGAAACTGAGGAATTTACAAATTAGTGGAAGCCTGGATAGGAAGAATTAACACATTAAAACATCCCTACCACTCAAAGCAATCTATAGATTCAATGCAATTTCAATCAAAATGCCAATGGTGCATGTCACAGATTTAGAACAAATATTACAAAAATTTATATGGAACCACAAAAGACACTGAATAGCTTCAGCAATCTTGAGAAAGAAGAGCAGAGTTGGAGGAATCATGCTACCTGATATCAAAACTGCATTGTACTGGCATAAAAACAGACATATAGATCAATGGAACAGAATAGAGAGACTACAAATAATTCTACACCTTATGGTCAATTGATATTTGACAAAAGAAGCTAGAATATATAATGGGGTAAAGACAGTCTATTCAATAAATGGTGTGAGGAAAATTGGACAGTTTCATGCAAAAAAGTTAAACTTGACCACTTATTTCCACCATACACAAGATAAAACTCTATGTGGATCAAAGACATAAATGTAAGACTAGAAGCCATAAAAATCCTAGGGCAAGGGAAACAAAAGAAAAAAAATAGACAAATAGAACTACAGAGAACTAAAAACTAAAAAGTTTTTGCTCAGCAAAAGAAACTATCAACAAAATGAAAAGACAAGCCACCAAATGAGAGAACACATTTTTCAATTCTACCTTTGATAAGGGGTTAATATTCAAAGTTAATAAAGAACAAAAACAACTCAACACCAAAAAAACAATCAATCCAATTAAAAAATGGGCAAAGGATCTGAATAGATAATTCTCCAAAGAGGACATACAAAGATGGCCAATAGACCATAAAGAGATGCTCAATGTCACTAATCATCAGAGAAATATAAGTTAAAATCACAATGAGATGTCATCTCACACCTGTCAATGGCTATCATCAATAAATAAAAAAAATAACAAGTGTTAGTGAAGACATAGAGAAAAGGGACCCTAATGCTCTGTTGGTGGGAATGCAGATTGGTGCAGCCACTGTGGAAACAATATGGAGTTTCCTCAAGAAAAGAAAAAAAAACCCCAGAAAATTAACTATTGAACTTCCTTATTATCTAGCAATTCCAGTTCTGGGAATATATCCAAGGAAACCCAAAACACTGATTTGAAAGAATATATGCACACCTACATTCATCAAAGCACTATTTATAAGAACCAAGATTAGGAAGCAGCCTAAATTCCCATTAGTAGATGAGGGGCTAAAAAAACTGTGGTATATTTACACAATGGAATACTACTTGGCCATAAAAAGGAAGGAAATCATACCTTTTGCAACAGCCTGGATGGACACAGATGGTACTATGCTAACTGAAGTGAGCCAGTCAGAGAAAGAAAAGTACCATATGATTTTACTTATATGTGGAATCCAGTGAACAAAATAAATTAGCAAACAAAATAGAAACCGATTCATAGTAGAGAACAGACTGACAGCTGTCAGAGAGGAGGGGGTTTGGGTATTGGGTGAAAAAGGTGAAGGGATTAAGCAAAAAAAAAAAAAAGAAAAAGAAAAAGAAATGAAAGACCCTCATAGACATAGACAATGATGTGGTGATTACCAGAGGGAAAGGGCAGGTGGAGGGGGGCAGTAGAGAGTAAAGGGGGGATCAAAGGTGACAGAAGGACACTAGACTTTGGGTGCTAAACTCACAATACAGGTGATGTATTAATAGAATTATACACTGAAAATCTATATAATTTCATTAACCAATATAGCCCAATAAATTCAATAAAAATAACAAATGTTTAAGATTCTTTTAAAAACTACAATACATATATCTTTCTTTTTTAAAATATCACTTTATAATTTGCAAAACATTTATATTGCCATTATCTTGTTTTTATTACACAGTCCACATTTAAAACAAGCTCCCTATCATTTTAATAAGCAAAGCCTTCATTTATAAACCTCCATTGATTTAACTCCTGTGATATTAAATTTCTGTATTTGGGTTATCATAGCCATATAAAATATTTTCTAATAAAAATTGTGTAAACAAGAGTGTGGAGATATTTAAACTACTTAATAAATGAAATTGTTTTTAAGCACTTCATATATGCTAACCTGATATTACAAACCTGAGTAACTACTTAAACAGAAATCATGATTTAACACAAGATCTCCAAAACCTTCATTTTGAATGGGATTAGTTGTCTTTACTTCAGTTGTTAGGAGCCAGTCTTCATTAAAAATGTAATGTCAGCAGTTTCTTTTACATTGACTGCCTATGAGTTGTGCCATAAGAAGCAACAACCTCTCTTCTTCCTCTCCTCCATCTGCTTGGCAGCCACAAAGCAGCAACCATGCACGAGTGCATCTCCGTCCACGTTGGCTGATCTGGTGTCCAGATCAACAATGGCTGCTGGAATCTGTATTGCCTGGAACATGGCTGAGAGCCCATTGGCCAGATGCCAAGGGACAAGACCATTGGTGGGGGAGATGACTCCTTTGACACATTCTTCAGTGAGACAGGTACTGGCAAGCATGTGCTGAGGGCATTGTTTGTAGACCTGGAACCCACAGTCATGGATGAAGTTTACACTGGTACCTACCACCAGCTCTTTTACCCGGAGCAGCTGGTCACAAGCAAGGAAGATGCTGCCAGAAACTATGTCCATGGACACTACACCATTTGCAAAAAGATTATTGATTTTGACCTGGACTGAATTCGGAAACTGGCTGACCAGTGCACAGGTCTTCAGGGCTTCCTGGTTTTCCCTGGCTTTGGTGGCAGAACTGGTTCTGGGCTCACCTCCCTGCTGATGTCAATTATGGCAAGAAGTCCAAGCTGGAGCTTTCCATTTACTCCCCCCCCCCCCACCCACAACCCTCATGTTTCCACAGCTGTAGTGGAGCCCTGTAACTCCATCCTCACCACCCTCACCACCTATACCACCCTGGAGCACTCTGATTGTGCCTTCATGGTTGACAACGAGGCTATCTAAAACAACTGTCATAGAAACCTTGGTACTGAGTGCCCAATCTACACTAACCTGAATAGGTTAACAGGTCAAATTATGTCTTCTATCACTGCTTCCTTCAGGTTTGATGGAGCCTGAATGTTGATCTGACCAAATTCCAGATCAACCTGGTCTCCTATCCCTGCATCCTCTGGCCACATATGCCCCTGTCATCTCTGCTGAGAAAGCCTACCATGAACAGCTTACTGTAGCACAGATTTCCAATGTGTGCTTTGAGCCAGCCAACCAGATGGTGAAATGTGACCCTCACCATAGTAAATACATGGCTTGCTGAGTGTTGTACCATGATGACGTGGTTCCCAAAAATGTCAATGCTGCCACTACCACCAAGACCAGGTGTACCATCCACTTTGTGGACTGGTACCCCACTGGCTTCAAAGTCAGCATTAATTACCAGCCTCCCACTGTGGTGCCTGGTGGAGACCTGGCCAAAGAACAACAACAGCGAGCTGTGTGCATGCTGAGCTGCACCACAGCTATTGCTGAGGCCTGGGCTTGCCTGGACCACAAGTTTGAGCTGATGTATGGCAAGCGTGTCTTTGTCCACTGGTATATAGGTGATGGCATGGAGGAAGGAGAGTTTTTGGAGGCCCGTGAGGACATGGCTGCCCTAGAGAAGGGTTATGAGGAGGCTGGTATGGATTCTGTTGAAGGAGAGGGTGAGGAAGGAGGAGGGAGTTAATTAAGTTAAAATGTCACAATGGTGCTACTTTTACAGGAAATCTTACTCTGTTTTAAACATTGAAAAATTGTGGTCTGATCAGTTAATTTGTATGTAGCCATGTAGACTCAAAAACAGTTACTGGCCTATGCTTTAAAACACGATGCTTTGTTATAGACCCAGCTAGTCCATTTCTCTGATGGGTTTGAATAAAGTATTCCCTGTCTTAAATGAAAAAAAAAAGTAATGTCAGATGTATAATATTTGTTTTTAGGGTAATACTAACATCTACTCTTTGGGCATATGTTAAGAAGTAATAACACAAATTTTAGATAGACTACCTGGATTCCTTAAATAATTTCAGGAATAAGTCTTATTGGGAATAGAAGTATTAGTTGTCTTTTTTTATGAGGCAGCAGGCTGAGGTACTCTGATATAAATGGTTATTTATAAAAAATTACATAATGTGGTATAAAGTAGCAGTGAGACTCATCTAATTCCATGCAGAAAGGATAATTGATGTGTTACTGCTCTACTTCACAATTTAGTTTTCCTACGCATGGGAGATATGCTGGGAATTAGTCTATTCCATCTTCTTAATGAGACTTATATATTACCTCAGATAATGTGTCTATTTTCTTCAAGCAGCAGGACTAACTGCTTTACTGAAGTGAAGTTTTCAGCTGTTACTAGAAAAAAATTACAACTAGATATAAAGGGAATAATCTTATTTTTCTATGTATCTATGTGTCCAGACAACATGAACTGGCATGGACATGCTGCTGTTATGAAAGAGGTGTTGACTGCCATAGTTCCTGTGCAAGCGTGTGAGAACTGCCTGCTATTTCCATGAAAATAGCAAGAGCTATATGCACAGCAGTGTTTACTTACTTGATGATATTATGGGAGACCTCAATAACTCTGAGAAGAGGCTTGATAAAAATTGAGTGTCATTTAGTCCTGATAACAATTGTCAGGAGGACTGTGTGGCTGGTTTCTTTATTCAGAAACAGGCCTGGTAATACCATATACGTGTATGTATGAAATGGAGGCATTTGCAAAGACTGCTATTTCTTTGCTTTACCCCAAACATGATAAACTCAGCCTTTCAATTCTGTTCCAAATCATGATGAACTAGAAATAAAAGCAACCTACCTAAGGGGGGATCTGAAATATTTATAAAAGTTTTGATGAATAATTGTGGGAATGCTATTTATTCATGCTTGAATAGCCTATTATATTTTTTGGTAACTAAATTGTTCAGAATATTGGTAAATTGTGAAGACTTTTACCTTATATATGGTGGCAAAAATACTGGATACTATGCTCTATCTGTTTCTAGGTGAGTAAAAAGTGTAAAATCATCTGATAAAGGGTCACTGAGGTAAAACTCATGGCCTATAGATCACTGTAGGCAACAGCATCCAATATACAGTGAATGGGCACATTAGCTTAGCAACATGGGTAATGGGAGGAACAGATCCACGTGGTACAGATCATTCCTTTTGTTGGCTCACTTTCTAGGAGAGGCTACACTCTGTGAGACTATAGTGAATGTCCTTTGAAGTGATTTTCCTACATAATGAAAAAAAGAGGACTTATGGTTTTATCCAGTTATTACAATGAGGTGTAACCTGCAACACGAATCAGGAGAAATTAAAATGTAAGAATTGTTTCTAGATTCTTTGTGACATTAAACACCAAATTACCTCTCAGTAGATCTCAGTGATGGCCCACACAACTCTGGAGATTTCCCTGGATCTTTTGTAAGAACTGGTTTGTGATGCATGAATAAGATTAGATGGTGGAAGGTGCATATCTTAGGTAGAGGATGGAAGAAAGAGGAAAGAGGATGTTATTGCTTAACATCACTAACCATAGCCTGAGACCGTTGGGCAGAGTTCCTATGTTTCTGAATTTTTAAAATAATTTATAACATTTGGATTCCATTTTCTTTCAGTTCTGGAAAAAAGTTGCCTATAGGCACTCAGAAGGGAATTATGGCAAACTATATCCAGGGAGATCATATCTAATAATTGATGGCAGGGCCAAGACCCAGCAGCCCTCTGAGATCAATGATGACTATCTAGTCTCCCTCCCATCATCTTCTCCTGCCCCATGTCAGTCTTATCACTTTTACTTGTGATAAATCAGGATATGAGCCATATAGAACAGGGGGGCTACATAAGGTCAAAAAGCATAACTCCAATATACTAGGTGTGTTAGTGGGAAACAAAATAAATGGGTGCTAGAGATTCTACTCATGAAACTATTTGCAAGTATGCAGGTAGATGGAAGGCATAGACATGATAAATGGTGTTCAAGGAGAAATCAAAGAATGATAGTGAGATACCGAAAAAGGTTTAGGAAATGTGAAACATGGGACATCATTTAAAGACTGAGATTTTTGGAAAAGAAAGTATAGCAGTTAAGAGAAATGAGTACTCAAGTTAGACTAACTTCAGTGGAATCCTCATTTCATTACTTTTTAAATGTACCTGCAAAGTAATATGATCCCTCTGAGCTTCAGTTTTTCTAATCCATAGAATGAAGTAATAACAAACTTAAATTGTATTGTGTATGCAAAGATCTCAGCATGATCTCTGACATATATTAAGCTCTCAGTACCAAATAGCTATTATTCTAATCATTATGAAGACTAATATGGTGTATCTATGATGACATACTAGAGTCCATTTGCAATAAGATTCCAATTACTCTTTGCAGAAATAAATACTGGTACAGACAATGGCTAATTCTGAAACCACAGTGCTGTCTGGGGTCAAAGGTCCATTTTTATAGTTTAGCCAAGAAAAATCAATAGAATATTAGCCTGTGAAATAGTGAGATTGTGGGTGAGGAAGCAGGCAGCTGAGAAAAGCCTAGGAGCACAGGGAGGTAGTGAGGATGACAGCATGAAGCTTTCAGGGGGCCAAGTCAAGGGTCAGAGGCCTTGTGAAGACAGCAGGGACAGCCTCAATTTCAGTGTCACCATTTACTATGCCCTTAACCATGTTTTCACTAACCTTTCACTGACCTGGGTTTAGTTTGAGGGACAGGATACTATTGGGGATGAGGACACTTCACTTCAATAGAGCTAGCTCACTCTCTAGAAGTCTTGTCAAGTTGAGACTGAGGAGGCCAGTAAAGGCCCTGTCACTGTACAGCAAGTTCACAGCTGCACAGGAAGCAATGCAGTAAATCATTGCCCTTCCTGGAAAGGCTGCAATCAATAATGCCACAGGAGCACTTCCTCCAAACACCCATAACTGCCTGGGACTGTGGGAGACCCATTACAACAGTGAGGATTTGATGTGGAAAAATGAGAGGAGTAAAATAGTTCAATCACCAAAAAGAAAAATACATGAAAAGCAAGACCAACATAGATTTAATAATGAAGTCATATTCTCACCCTAGGAGAGTTCATATATTTAGAAGTCAGCCACAGAAGAAGTCAACAAAGAGCTCAATGAGTAGATTTTTTTTGTTATTTATGAGAATCTGACCCCTGGACATTTCTTGAGATCAAAGTTTAAATTTTGCACTGGGCAGAGGAAACAAGGTTGTCAACATATACTAGGAATTCACAGTACTTGATCTTGTCGTCAGCAATATTAAAAATTTACCTTTATTGACAATGTCTGTACATTTCCACTTATATGAGATTTTGGGGGCTTGAGAAGGACCCAGGCTCAGGTATAAATGTGACTTGGGAATTCCAGATAGAAATATTGCAGCATAATGGACCCTAGAGGTTGATTTTCCTCTAGTTATTCTTATGACACATCCTGCAGCAACTCTTGCAACCTTTTCCACATTTCCCAGACCTTGAACTGTACTTCTACCTGTCTCATTCTTAGCAGAAGATCTTGCTTCCTGTTTTATTGAGCAGATTAAACCACTGGGTAGAAATTTCCTCATTTAAGTGACATCTCTCTTCTTTCCATCCTAACTCTCACAAAGAGTTAAATTGTTTTCTTGTTACATAATTTAACTCTTTTATTATTGGCTAGTAATGTTTCACATTGTGGAGCTTCTACTGGTCTTTCAACTCCTGGAAGATTTTACTGTGACAGCAGAAGAGGTGTGGTAGGTCCAGGCACCACCAGTGACTGTTTTCATGCAGGAGCCATAGTACCAGATCCCAGTGGCTTGCCTCTTCATCTTGGTTTTGCAAGAGAAGGAACAAGTGAACTTAGCGTGCTGGCTAATCTAAATTTTCTTCATCATTTCCCTGAGAAAGATGCCATAACAGGTGCCATATTTACTGATAATTCCAACTTTCTTGGTGCATTTAGCCATTTTGCTGCAAAGGAGGTTGGACCCCCAAGAACACAAAGAGTTAACTTTTAACAGAAAGCCTTTATTTGTAATAATAGGTGAATATTTTAGGGATTACCCACATGTAGGATCATCAAAATCACTTGCATTTTCTTGGCTACAAACCAGACACTCTGACTTATTAGTTCTTGGTTAATACCTGGAAATCTGTGTTTTTAAGCATCACTTTTTCTAGGGAATTCTAAAAATCAGACTAGTTTGGGGGAACCAGAGATATACTTATTTTTTGAATTCTCTCCAGAAGATTGCTTACAATTTTCTAATGATTGTTTTGTTCCTTCACTGAAGTGATTTGTTTTACCTCTTCCAAAGGACCGCAGGCCCCTTAGGTCCAGTAATGGTATCTTAGGGATCTCTGTGTGCTCTGCAGTACTTACCACAGCAGTTTGCACATAGGATGCACTCAATCAATATGCTGAATGAAAGGCAAAGCTAAGGGAGGGAAACCACATAATATGTGCTCACAGGTGGCATTAGGCAGAAATAATTGCTAATCATTTCTCATATTTATTGAGCACCTATCTCTTCACCTGCATTATTTACTTTAAATGATTCACTTATATAATTCTTTAAACCATGCCTATGAGGTTGTTACTAACTTAATCTCTATTTTTATATACTTAGAAACTCTGGAACTGGGAAGTGGAGTGATTTGTGTAAGATCATACAGCCAAAGAATGTTGTTTTTGGTTTCTTATTTTTGGCAGGGTGTAGGAAAACAAATACCCTGCACGCAGAGAACACTGAAGGTTCATTAAAGAATCATTACTTAGCTCTGTGGAAGAAGGGTGAGGTCACTTGGTCAAAGTGATCAAAGAAAGTGTTACAAAGGAGGCAGCTATTTGCAGGGAGGCTTTAAGTTATTGAGGCAGAAAGAAAGGGGGCAAAACATTTCAGGAGAAAGAACAGTGTGCATAGAAGCATGGCCATAGCGGGATAGTTGCTGGAGTTCGCCCCTTTGTTCCTGTCATTGGTTGGCAGAAGCTTGGTGCCGGTACTGTTCTTTCCTGTACACCCGATTCCAAGATCGAAAAAAAAGACAGATGACTGACAGGCCAACTCCATGACTCATAAATATTAATTGTGATTGTTTTCTAGTCAATCACTAAACTTTTATTTTCCCCTTGAAAAATCATCTGAAACACACTTCTCCCTACTTCCTGGTCCATGCCTCACTTTGTAAATGATAAGTTCCCTTATATTTTGCAACTTTGATGTCTTGTAATTCAGTCCATCTTCTAAAAGCTCCTGTACCAGAAAAATTCTAACAATACCAAAGAGCAAATTTAAAGTAACAAAATAAAACAAAACTGAAATGGTTTTTTAAAATCTCACCTACCTCTCTCTCTGTGACCCTGCTTCTCTTTCTCTCTCACACATACACACACAAACTCACACACACACTCACACCCTGAAGGAAGAATGAAAGATTGGGATTCGGGCCCCCATCTAATGGACCTAACCTACGTAATAAAATAAGGACAATCACTGGGTTAAAGGTAATACTTTGAGTTGAGGCCAAATGTGACTATAGCTGTACCCACAGTCATTACTTGGCAAATGACTACTACAATGAAATATGAAAATACAAAATGTTTATTGCAATGATCTATGTTTTCTTTTGGTTCTTCAACATGGAAAAAAAACCAGAACACAACAAGAAAAGTAATTCAGTGCTCCTCCTTGCCTTGTCCCCTTGTTTTTGCTAGGCTCCACATCATGCCAGACCTTGCAAAAAGAAGAATGGATCACTTAGCACACATTGAAACTATTTCGAGGAGTTAAAACAATACAAATAAAAAAAACATAGGGCATTGTAAGGGAAGTATGCTTTCTATCTTATGTACATGCTTTAAACAAAACCTTGGTTGAGATTCCTGTAGCAATTTAGTGCTTTTAGACATTTTTCCCACTGGTAAAAGGGACTCTAGGCTCCTGGTCAAAGACATGTTCCAACTAATTACAAGTGGCCTCCTCCAAACTCCCCAAGGAATCATCTGAATGATGCAGAGAGGTTCTTGTTTTGAAATTCTATTCTGCCTTTCAGTTTGTGAAGTCTTATGGAATTTTTCTGGGTAGAAAACATTCCATTGATGTTACTTTTAATGAGGAGTAATAATTTACATTTGAAAAACCCGAAAATTAGTGGCTGGCCACACATAAATTTTGAAGTTTTCAGGGTAAATGCCCTTGCTACTCCACGTGAACATCCTTTACCAAGTTATTCGATGGCGTACTCTTGGCAGATCCACACAGCAGCCCTGCACAGTGTCTCAACCAGTTAAACTACAGAAAAAAATGCAAACCCTTTTTTTGTGTAATTGTGGTTAATTTAATAGCTCATTTACTCTTGCTGGTAAATAACTTTTGGTTGTAACATTTTTTTATACTTACTAATTTTTCTAAGCATTCATCAAAATGTCCTTCAGTTGTTTGATATCATATCCCTCCCCCAAATTTACTAATCCAAAAACCAATGTAACCAGATAGTCTCTTCTTTTGATTATAAAACATTTGCTCTGCAACTTAAAAAATAGTACCTACCTTATGGTGACACTGTTAAGAAATAAGGAGGTGTCTTAATTTTTTTGAATGTCTTTAAGATAAATGATTTCAAATATAACAGTATTTAATAAATTTTGCATTTGATACTACAGCAAATTCACTTTGATTTTTAGTATGCTATTTCTTTGAATGACTTAGAACATTTTATATTATATATAACATTACTTGGGAAAAGATATGTACAGCAGTTTTTGTGTACATAAGGTGATTAATCTTTATAAAAAGTACAAAACTAAGTCAAATGGTGATTATCTATCTTTTCAAAATGTCTTATATGGCATAAAGTTTATTTAACAAACAATTATGAGCAGCTGCTACATGCCAGGCCTAAGCTGGTATTGAAGAAAATAATACCAGATGGTCTCTACCCTCACCAACTATATATCCTATTGGTGAAGACAAGCAATAAGGTAAGAGTGAAAAAATTCTCCTCCAACACTTTGTAAAATATCTGTGACATTTTTGTTAGTACTTGCCAAAAATGACATCTATTAAAGAGAAATAATTTCTTAGGAAATTTTTATGTGAGAAACATGGTTGACTAATTAATATAATTATAATGAATATAACCACCAGACCTCCAAGTCCATTTTAATTACTAAGTTGAGCAAATGAAATAGCCTTACTATGTGACAAAAATGGTCTGAAAAGGACGTTAGTTTAAAGTGACCTTTGTAATATGTGGTATTGGTCAGTATAAATGATGTTTAGAACAAACATAAAACAAAATTGTCACAATTACCAAAATGCTTTGTCTTTCTTTTTCATTCAATGCTTTGTACTTTCTGAATCTTGGCAGTCCTTCTGAGACCAAGTTCAGGATTGAAAATATTCCCTTAAACAATCATTCCTGAGAAAGACTGCAACCCAAATATAAAACCCAAAGTTCAAGAATTTACAGAAAAAATGTCTTTGACCTGTGCATGTTGGGAGGCTTGACTATTCTGCTTTGTGACATTTATCTCAGTCACTGGAGTAACCCAGTTAAGGTACCATAAATAAGGTAAGAAGTAAAGCATTCTTATGCCATAGCTTTATGTGACTGTGACAGCAATAGCACCATTCTTTAAGGGCAGTCATTGCACTGTATTGGTTTTTGTAGTTATTTTCCAGTGTGAGTACTAGGTGCACTATTACACAATACATATTTGTTAAGTGAATATTTTATAACTTCCTCTTTTTCCACAAAAGAATTTTTATTATTCAGGAACTCAAGGACACTGCTTGCATTTTACTCTTTCTCAGTTTTAAAAATTAGCATTTAGAATATACCAAAGACGTGTATATGTACAAGGAGAATTTTCCAGTTCTTTGGCACAAAATCACCTGTTGCTCATTGTTACACTAACTGTAGTAGCTTCATTTACCTTGGCGTTTTTTCAGAGCTAATAGAATCAGACAATCAAGCCCCTGATGTGAACACAGGGGAGGCTAACTGGGGACCACTCCAGGAAGTCTGTTAATAGTCAATAAGCATTGTAGTCAATGCTTAATGTCTTTTACCTTTTGTTGAAAAAGTTAACTCTGTAAATGACAACAACCACAAAAATAAAAACAAAAAGAAATACACTATAGATAAAGCAATTGCAATTTTCATCTTCATTTTAATTGCAAATATAATTGTCATTTTTAAACAATATATTTAATCAAATAGTTAAAGCTGCCTCTGTATTTAGTGTCTGAATTAGTAGGAAGAAAAGCTGGCTTAGCCCATGCTTTGCTCTTTAAAATCAAGTGCAAATATATAGGAAAGTTTATTTCCCAAGCTTCACAAACTGTGATTTCCACTCATTGGAGTATCTGCTGTTAGGATAAAAGGGCCGCCCACAGCCCTTTGGATATCCTATCTCCAAAAGACATTCCTCATTCTCACTGATATGAACAAAATGTCATATATTTTTATAAATGTGAATCAGCCTCTGCTGTGTAATCTACTTTGTTAAACCTAGGAAGTTATAATTCTGTGGCTGAGAGATGTATTAAATAAGTAGGAGCCAACATTTTTCCTTTTATTGACTTTTCTACTCACTTTTTCTCTAAGTCTGTTAAAATCTGGTGGAATTTAGCAAAGTGGATGTACTTGACATTGTTTACAAGATCAACAATAACATTCTTAAGATGAAATTTACTTTTTGTAGGCTTTTTTTGGATGTTTTTCTTTTACAAATTTATTGGGTTAATATTAGTTAATACGATTATATAGGTTTTAATCATGCATTTTTATAACACATGATCTATGTGACTACCACCCAAAGTCAAATCATCTTCCCTCGCCATATAGTTGGTCTCCCTTTTATCCTTCACAACTCCCCTATCCTCCCTGCTTCTGATAACCACCACACTGTTGTCTGTTTCTATACATTTCAGTTTTATATTCCACATTTGAGTGAAATCATATGGTTCTAAGCTTTTTCTATCTGACTTATTTCACTTAGCATAATATTCTTGTGATTGATCCATGTTGTCACAGATGACAGTGTTTTATTTTTTCTTATGACTGAGTGGTATTCCATAGTATATATAATATGGACAACACATCTACTTTGTCCAATCATCTTCCAAGGACACTTTCATTGTTTTCACATCTTGGCCAGTGTGAATAATGCTTCAGTGAATATGAGGTGCATATATCTTTGTGAATAAGTGTTTTCAAACTTTTTTGAGTAGATCATCCAGTAGAGGGATTGATAGGTCATATGGTAACACTATTCTTTTTTGAGGAACCACCAAATTGTTTATCATAGTGGCTGTACCAGTGTACATTCTCACTAGCTGTGAATAAGGGTTCTTTTTTTCCACAAGCTCTTCAACACTTGTTACCTGCTTTTTTGATAACAGCCATTCCAAAAGGTGTCAGGTTGCATCATTGTAGTTTTGATTTGTAGTTCCCTAATAGCTTGTGAGACTGAGCATCTTTTTACATAACTGTAGGCCAATTATATGTCTTCTTGGAAGAAGTGTCTGTTAAGGTCCTCTAGCCATTTTTTAATTGAATTGTTTGTTTGTTTGGTATATGAGTTCTTTATATATTTTGGAGATTAACCCTTTGTTGGAGTTGTTGTTTGCAAATATCATCTCCCATTTGGTTGGTTACCTTTTTGTTTTGTTTGTAGATTCTTTTGATGTACAGAAACTTTTTAGTTTCATATTGTTCCATTCATTTATTTTTGCCTTTACTTTTCTTGCCTTTGGAGTCAAATCCATAAAATCTTCTCTAAGATCAAGTTTCATAAGTGTAGTACCTATGTTTTCTTTTCTATAATTTATTGCCTCAGATCTTATATTTAGGTCTTTGATTCATTTTGAATTAATATTTGTTGATGGGGACAAACTGATTCATGGGCTATTAGTTCCTTAGAAAATTCACACTGGATCAAGCAGTTGGTTGTGATAAAATGAAGATGATAATAAAAGAAAATTTACTGCAGTTCAGTATTACTATTTCTATGATATCAGACCATATGCTAAGTGCTTTATACACATTCTTTAATTCATCCACATAAAACTCTATGAGAAAGTTATTAATAATATACCTGTTTTACAGATGAAGGGACTAAAGCTCAGAGAAGTTAGGATGCTCACTCAATGAGGATAGGGCTTATAGTTTTGTTTATTGCCAGTGCCAGGAATAGCATTTGGCATTTACTAGGCATAAGCACTCAATACATGTGTACAGTCCTAGAATGGAGGAATGAATGAATTAGTATGTAGGATATGTATAGGGGAAAATTCAGGAAGGTTCTAAATGATGAAACTGACGATGATAAAATGTAGAGGATCATGAATAATTGCTTTAAAAATAATTATAAGAGGAGTAATAAAGAAGGCCAGATAGGGAAAATTAACACAGTTCTTAATCAGTAGCTTTCTGGACATGACTGCTCATCAGAATCACTTGGGGATTATTTTTAAGTAATATATTTATGCTATAAGGAAAAAAATGTTATGTATAAATTATATAAGTCCTGCTTTTCCTTTTTTCTCTTTCTTTCTCAAACTTATTTCTTAGATTTGGTCACTATTACTAGTTCAACATGTACCTTTTATATACCTGCACATGAATATACAAATTATAAGCACTTTTTATATTTCACTAAGATTATATCATAAAACTGTTATATAATTTTTAAAAATTTTGTAATAATGTATGCCATGAACATCTGTCAATGTTAGCACTTCATTCAATTTTACAGACATGGTATCATTTATTTGAGTAATCTCCTCATGATGTACATCCAATTTTTTTTAAATATATAAACAAAGCTTCAGTAAAAATCCTCATATGTATGTCCCATACTTGTTCAAGTATATTGGCTAGATACATTTCTAGAAGTAAAAATACCAAGCCTAAAGGTAAAATGTTTACACCCATGGCCAACTTCCTCTGAAAAAACTATAGCAATTCACTTGTGAAACTTTTAAAGACACAGTCTCCTGTGCCTGTATCTATGTCCACTGAATCAAAACATTGGTAAGCTGAGCCTGAGAATCTCTCTATATTTAAAAGTTTCCAGGTAAAACCAGTCAGGTGCAAGACCACTGATCTAGATCATTCTTTTCCTTTTGAATTAAGTGTGGCTGAGATGAGAAATAAAATCAGCCTCAACACATAGAAATTTTCATTGAAATTATAAAATCACTAAATTATCTATAATCAGATGCATAATCATTTTATTATTTTCATATATATTATTTTACTTCAGCTTTATAGTCACTTATTCCATGTAATCAGTACAGAAGAGAAAATTGAACTGAAGCTCAGAATACTTAAGATCACTTAAATATAAAATATTTCCAAGATTGGAATTCAAGACCTTAGAATTTAAATTTTGTCTTTCCTTGAAGGGTTGAGAAAAAATATTCCAAGCAAGCAGACAGGAAAAAAATGCTAGGGTAGCAATATTTATATCAGACAAAATAGACTTTGAAACAAAGGCCATAAAAAGAGACACAGAAGAACACTTCATAATACTCAAGGGAAGAATTCATCAAGAAGACATAAATATTGTAAACATATATGCACCTAAATTAGGAGCACCTAAATATATAAGAAAAACTTTGGAGGACTCCAAAAAAGATACAGGCAGCAACACAATTATAGTAAGGTATTTTTAACACCCCACTGTCAACAATGGATCTTCTAAACATAATATCAACAAGGATATTGTGGAACTGAACAATGCACTACATCAAATAGACTTAATTTATACACACACACACACACACACACACACACACAGTCTTTTCATATATAACTTTTTCTTTCAAAGAAGCAAAATATGCATTCTTTTCAAATGCACATGGAACATTATCATAGATAGACCACATGATAGGACACAAAAGAAGCCTCAACAAATTCAAGAAAACTGAAATCATATCAAGCATTTTCTTGGATCACAAATGCTTGAAACTAGAAACCAATCTCAAGGAAAAACTCAAAAACATTCAAACTCATGCAGACTGAATAGCACACTATTAAACAGTGAATGGGTGAATAATGAGATCAAGAAAAAAAATTAAAAAGTTTCTAGAAACAAATGAAGATGAACACACAACAGTCTAAAACCTATGGGACATGGCAAAGGCAGTCTTGAGTGGGAAGTTCGTAGCAATACAGGCCTACCTAAAAAGACAGAAACATTTCAAGAGAACAACCTAATCCTACATCTCCAAGAACTGGAGGAACAACAACAAATCCCAGACTGAGTAGAAGGAAAGAAATAATCAAGATCAGAGCAGAATTAAATGACATAGAGACTAAAAGAACAATTCAAAAGTCCAATAAATCCAGAAGCTGGTTCTTTGAAAATATGAACAAAATTGACAAGTCTTTAACCAGACTCATTGAGGAAAAAAGGGAGAGGACCCAAATAAATAAAATCAGAAAAGGAAAAGGAGAAATTACAACTGATACCACAGAAATACAAAGGATTGTAAGAAATTACTATGAACAACTATATTCCAAGAAATTTGAAAACCTAAGTGAAATGGACAAATGTCTAGAAAAATATAATCTCCCAAAACTGAATCAAGATGAAGCAGAAAGCATGAACAGACCAAGAACAGCTGGTGAAATCAAAGCAGTAGTCAAAAAACTGGCACATAAAAGTCCTGGACTGGATGGTTTCACAGGAGAATTTTACAAAACTTTCAAGGAAGAGCTAACCCCTACCCTTCTCAGACTATTCCAAAAAAATAGAAGATTTCCAAACTCTTTTTATGAAGCCAGCATGATCCTAATCCAAAAACCAGATAAAAGATACAACAAAGATAGAACACTACAGACCAGTATTGCTGATGAACACAGATACTAAAATTCTCAACAAAGTATTGGCAAACTGCATCCAGAAATACATTAAAATGATCATACACTAAGATTAAGTGGGATTCATCCCAGGGATGCAAGGATGGTGCAATATTCACAAATCAATAAGCATAATACATCACATGAACAAAAGGAAAAACAAAAATCACATGATCATATCAATAGATGTGGAAAAAGCATCTATTTGATAAGGTACAGCAGTCACTTATGATAAAAACACTCAGTGAAGTGGGAATAGAGGGCGCATTCCTCAACATAATAAAGGCCATATATGAGAAACCTACAACCAACATCATACTCAATGAGCAAAAACTTAAAACCTTCCTACTAAGGTCAGGAACAAGACAAAGATGTCTGCTTTTATCACTTCTATTCAACACAGTATTGGAAATCCTAGTCACAGAGATCAGACAAGAAAAAGAAATAAAAGGCATCCAAATTGGAAAGGAGGAAATAAAACTGTCATTGTTTGCAGATGACATGATAGTGTACATAGAAAACCCTATAGGTTCCACAAAAAAAACTATTTGACCTACTAAGGGTATTTGGCAAAGCAGTGGAATACAAAGTCAATATTCAGAAACTGAAGGCATTTTTGTATACCAACAATGAAATATCAGAAACAGAAATCAGGAAAAAAGTCCCATTTGATGTAGCAACAAGAAAAATAAAGTACCTAGGAATAAACCTAACCCAGGCAGTAAAAGACCTGTATTCAGGTCTTTTGCTGCACAAAACTGAAGAAAGAAATTAAGGAAGACACAAACAAATGGAAGCATACACTGTGTTCATCGATTGGACAATTAACATCATCAAAATGTCCGTAGTACCCAAAGCAATTTATAGATTCAATGCAATCTCTATTAAAAGACCAATGACATATTTCACAGATATAGAACAAACATTTCAAAAATTTATATGGAACCATAAATGACCCCAAATAGCCACAACGATTTTAAGAAAGAAGAATACAGTAGGAGGGAATCACAATATCTGACATCAAGTTATATTACAAGGTCACTCTAATCAAAACAGTTTGGCACTGACATAAGAACAGGCATGTAGATGGTGGAACAGAATAGAGAGCCCAGAAATAAAACCACATTTTTATGGTCAATTAATATTTGACAAGGGGCAGAAGATAAGATGGAGTAAAAAATAGCTGCTTCAACAAATGGTATTGGGAGATCTGGACAGCTACATGCAGAAAAATGAAACTTGACCACCAACTTACACCATACACAAAAATAAACTCAAGATGGATAAAAGACTTAAATATAAGCCATAAAAGCCGTAGAGAAGAACATAGGCAGGACAATTTCAGATATTCCATGCAGCAATATTTTCACTGATATGTACCCTAGAGCAAGGGATATAAAGGACATAATAAATAAATGGGACTACATCAAATTAAAAAGCTTCTGCATGGCTAAAGAAAACAGCAAAATGAAAAGGGAATGAATCATACAGAAAATATATATGCCAATGTTACCTTAGACAAGGGATTAATCTCTAAAATATATAAAGAACTCACACGACTCCACTCCAGGAAGACAAACAATCCAATTAAAAAATGGGCAAAGGGCCTGAACAGGCACTTCTCCAAGGAGGACATAGAGAGGGTCCAGAGACATGTGAAAGAATGTTCAACATCACTAGCCATCAGAGAGATGCAAATTAAAACCACAATGAGATACCACTTCTCACTAGTCAGAATGGCCATCATAAACAAATCAACAATAAGTGCTGGCAAAGTTGTGGAGAAAAGGAACCCTAATACATTGTTGGTAGGAATGCAGACTGGTGCAGCCATTGTGGAAAACTGTGGAATATTCTCAGAAAACTAAAAATGGAACTGCCTTTTGACCCAACAATTCCACGGCTGGGATTATAACCCAAGAATCCTGAATCACCCAGTCAAAAGAACTTATGTACCCCAATGTTCATAGTAGCACAATTTACAATAGCCAAGTGCTGGAAGCAATCTAAATGCCCACCATTAAATGAGTGTATCAAAAAACTATGGTATATTTGCACAATGGAATATTATGCAGTAGAAAGAAAGGAGCTACTGCCTTTTGCAACAGCATGGATGGAACTGGAGAGCATTCTGCTAAGTGAAATAAGCCAGGTGGTGAAAAACAAATACCATACAATTTTACCTGTAAGTGGAACCTAATCAACAAAACAAGCAAGCAAGCAACATATAACCAGAGATGATGAAATAAAGCTGATGACAGTAACCAGAGGGGAGGAGGGAGGAGAATAAAGGGGGAAGGGGGGGAAAGGGTGACTGAGGAACATGTATAAAGGACACATGGACAAAGCCAAAGGGGGCATGGATTGAGGGTGGGAGGTGGGGATGGGTGGGCTGGGGGAAAGTGGTGGCAAGAAAATGGAGACAACTGTACTTGAACAACAATAAAAAATGCAAAAATAAAATCTTGTCTTTCCCCCTGCTCCCTCCCATTATACAAAACTATAAATCAAAGTGGCTTATCACTGTATGCTATTAGAAATTTATGTGTGATGACTCTGTGAAAATGTGATTTTAGATTTAAGGAAGGAAGTTCAAGCATCTTTTGGTTTAAGTCTTACATTGAGTGGACAGTAAGACAGTCAGTAGTGTGATGGTAACACAGGTAATAAGCATTGTATCTCTATAATTTATCTCAAAAGATCTGAGACTGAGACTATAGGAACTTCAGCAGCAAGACTGAATAATACCTCTCAAAGTTTTTTTGTTAAAGAGAAGTGATTGGGACAATACAAGTGTCCAAAGGAAACAACTACTCTACATGGATTATAAAACCAAATGTAATCAGAATGCAGAGGGTGGACAGACTATTTCCCAACAGCTTCCCAGGGCTCTGCCTAGCTTATTGGAAGAGGGGGTTGCTGCCCTGAGCTCTGAAGTATTTTAATCAATAAAGCCTCAATCAAGTTAAATCATTTTAAAGCCTACATTTCAAGAAAATTCCTGCCTGAACAAAGGATAGGATGGCATTTTCATGAAGGTGAATTTTATAGAGTTGTTATAACTACTCCATGAAATAGTGAATCTGAGAATGGCTTTTATTGTTAGCATTTATACCCAGCTCAGAATAAGGAAAGCAATCAGGTCAACCAAAAGGTGAGATCCAGGTTTGCAGATGAGCAGAATAAAAGGGACTAATATTTGTTGTTAAGCTCTTGGAATTTATTAGGCATTGTGATTTGTACTCTTTGATGCTTCTCACTAGGGCAAGGAGGCTAGAGCAGGATTTGGCAGAGAAGTGAATCGGTACAGCCAAGGGAAAATCAGAGACATTCGTAAGCCTCAGTGAGGTCAGGGTTGAAGGCAATCACCAGTGTATAGGGTTGGGCAGAAGTAAGGCCTGCTTGAGTGTGGTTGGTAGGGTAATCATATGGGTGTAATAACTTATAGTTTTAATTTGAACATTTCACCTAAAATGTCATATGGTGTGCTTGAGTGTGATACTGTTTTACTAGAGAATTACATGCTTATGATTTTGAAATAAAAAGGGGGTGTTATATGTGTCAGACCCTGTATTTCCCATGGGATGAATTTCCTAATATATTTGTTATAAGATGCTGCCAGGGTAGCTGGATGAGACAGGAGAGGTGGCATTGTTTTTTTGTTTTTGTTTTTGTTTTTTTTTTTTTTTTTTTTAACAGTTTCTATTCTTTCTTCAAGTTGGGAATCCTTCAAAGTATTCAAGTATGTATCAAGTCAGGGACAGTTAAGTCACCAGACCTGAAACACTATGTCTAATTTGTTATCCCTTAAAAATGGGTAAATTCTGTGTTATTTTTTTCCCTTTTGGAACTTTATACCCCCACTGAGGGGGCCAGTCATCAACTATAGGTAGCATGGGAAGTTTGAGGAAGTTGATAGCACCTGCCTTTACGTGGCATGAGGAGGGAAAAAGTAAGATGATTTCTGTAGAGAGATCACTTTTTGGACTATAAGGGTGTTGTTGAAGAAATTGTACCTACTTTGTGGCAGCAATTCAAATTGCTAGTGTAGTTTCTAGAAGAAGATAAAGAGAGTTTAAACATACGGAGTGACAGTAAATGTCTTTTCTACAGCAGAAACATCATGGGCAATAAAGGAATGTCCTGGTACTAAATAACTGTGAAGTAGCTGAAGTTTCCCCAAGCCCTATTGGGCAACTGTCTTTTTCCCCTTTACCATCCGCCTAGGCTGCTGGTGCAGGATCTAGGATGGTTTCTCTCCTCTAGGAAAATAACCAGTTCTATAGCTTCAGAACTAGACTCAAGTGCTGTCTAGTGGGAAGAAAATACATCATTCTTATTAAAACTTTTTGCTGTTTTCAGTCTTTCTGTCACATTTCTCTTCCTTTCTTGGATTAAATGTTAGAGTTAGATCTGGGTCCTCGGTGTTTTTCTGTCCTTCTGTACTCTCTTGCTAAATAATCTCATTCATTCTCATAGCTTTAAGTACCACTGACATGTTGATAAATCACTAATTTATGTCATCTGAATAGATTGCTGCTGTAAGCACCAAGTGCCCATTGGGCTCTCTACCTTATGTCCTCAGTCTGAATATACTAGGTCTTCTTCTCCAACTGAGTGCATCTTCAAGTCACTTTATCAGGAACTGCAAAGTACCCTGCACTCCTTCTCCTTCATCCACCTTCACATTCTATTAGTAATCTACTAGACATAAATCTACTCATCATCTATTAATGTGACCCTATATATATTTAACATCTATCCACTTCTTGTATCCCCACAGTCATTGCTGTGGGTCAAGTCACTATCAATTCCACCCTGGACTATTACATTCACTTTTCGTCTGGTCTAAAACTTTCCATTACCTCACTGCCCAATTTGCTCTGCATAAAAATCCTGCAGGCTCCTAAGAAATCTAAATCATATCATATAACCCTTATGTGGCTTCATACTGCAGTTGGTTTAAAAGAAGAAATCCTTGATGTAACCAACAAGCTTGTGTGCTCTGACCTCCCTTCCTCGCACTGTAGCCTTGTCCCTCATTGTTGTCTTATCCTTCTCCAGTGGTCTTCTCACAGTCTGATTACACTGACATAAAGGTCAGAATTTTACAGTCTCTTTCCAAAGGCTTATCACATGCTGTTTCCCGTGTCTAGAATAGTTTTTCTTCACTCTTTGCTTGGCTATTATTTACTAATCCTTTAGGTTTCTGCTCAAGACTCTTTTCTTAAAGGTTTGACCTGGAATTGACACAATCCAGTCCACTCATATTTTTGGCTAAAGCATATTAACCTCACTCCTGAGGTTAATGAAACTGGGATATGCAATCTTCCATAAGGGATATAAATGAAATATGGATGAACATTAAATAGTGTATAATAATTAACTTACAAGGGGACTATAAAGATGAATGTGTTTTGTGCTTTTTGTTGGAATTGTATCAACTAAGTATGGGAGCATTAGTCATTTCATGCTGATAAGAAACTTGACTATATTTGTATATATGATGTTAATAAAATAAAATTAGAACCAAATTAAATATTATTGGATAAATTCAGTTTTTCTGAGAGATACAATGTTTAAAAAATAGCCCAACTGGGGGGTACATTAATAAAAGTATCTTTGCAGGGTGACATTTACAATTTACTGAATTAAGTAATCTGAAATGTTCAATTAATGTTTAATATGTTAATGGAAATTCAAACATTTTAAATGTGACCTTCTGGTGATAATGCCATTTGTGCTTTTGTCTAAATTCAAATTTAATGGTAAGGATTTAAGATATAGAACATAGTGTAATGACAACCCACTTTGTCCCCTACAGATATATATAGAAAGGGAGAACATGTATATCTCTATGGAAGGTCATATAAAGTCACTTTTCACAAAATCTTTTGTATCCTAAAAAATTCTTTTCAGAAATTTGTGAGAATAACTTGTCATGAAGCTGTCATTTTACTTGGAAATGTAATTTTAGTCATAATAGCATCTCTATAAAAGGAAAAGAAATAACACTTTTCGAGCCTTTACTATGACCCATGTACATAATTCTTCAAATAACTCCAAGAAATCACACTATTAACTCCATTTTACAGTGAAGGATCACTAGGTGCTGAGAGATTAATAATGTGCCCAACACCACACATGATGGTAAATGGCAACGTAAGGACACGGCCCCAAATTTGTGTGACCCCAAAGCTCCATTCATTACCTCAGTGATGATGCTCTGATGGACCTTTTAAGTTCTTAAATCAAAGCTCACCCACAGTCTCAGTTGTTGGGTTCACTGTTTTTGGGGTGCAAATTTAGGCAATAATAAAGACCTAACCTGCAGGCTTATCATAAATGCAATCTGAAAATTAGAGCTATGCCTTCCCATCAGGCTTCCGTTTTTCTTGTATTTAATACAAATATTCCAAACTACTAAAAAAAAAGTCAAATAGGACTGTATCCTTTTCACTGGAAGTGAGGATCAGGTGAAAGGAGAGAGACTATTGTTATTTTTGAAACCCCATTAGACTGTCTCAATATAAATTTAAGGAGTCTGATGTGGGAAAATCAAACTGCCCTTTGAGCAGGATTAACTCCAGCAACACATCATACAGAGGCAGCGTGGTTAACGGGGATAAAGACATGGACTCTGGAATCAGAATTCCTGGCTTCACTATTGACAGCTGTGTGGTTTTGGACAAACAACTCCTCTTGGCTCTGATTTCCTCACTTGTAAGAAGATAATAATAAAGCACATCTCCTGGGTTTGGTACAAGAATTGCATGAGCAAGGGTTATATTAGTTCCTGAAAAACAAGCAATGTTTTTATTAAGTCATGTACACCAATTCACTTATTAAATAATAAGTGAATTGACTATCTGCTGTGTGCTAAACATTGTCATGTAACTTCGGCCAAGACCTCAGGAACCTCTCAGAAAGGTGATTTTGGGGGATATAATTGTATGTGTTTAGCAAATAGAATTTTCCCCTAGACAATCAATGCCCTTCATCATTTTTTAAAAAACAGAAATATGATCTCAGCATTCAGATTATTCTAAATTGAAAAATATTTTTCTACACAGAATGCTAGGCATATGTCAGTGGATGTCACCCTAAACAACAAAAACCAAAAACACAAAAAAAGAAAAATTTACTGCTCCTTAACACTTACCTTAGAATACAGTAACTAATTTTAGGTTTTCACTCTAGAGGTCCCATGGGTTTCACTATAGTGGTCATGTGGTTGGTCATCCACATGGGTATAGTGGTCATGTGGTCATCCTGAACTGGTTTCTACCAAATGGGTTAATGCAGAGAAAACATTATTTTACTAACTAGGTAATGACAGCATTGCTGTGAAGAAAATGTGATTATGTTCTCTGAGGAGACCTACCATTTAACGTATTTTATACTTTAAATCATAATTTGAACTGGTAACAGTTCTATCATTTTTATAAAGAACATGAGTTACATTGATTAATTCAGGGAAAAGTACATTTCCCAAAGAGGGAACATCAGTTTTTCTATATACTATGGAGTGTTAGCTGGGAAATGAAAAGACTTAAATAGTTGGTAATTTTATTTCTTCTTCTTAAAGAAAATTTGACCTCTGAATGAAAAAAATATATGTAGAAAATAAATTGTTGGTTTTATACATATCAGTTTCTTCAGTTTGCCTAAAGTATAAGAGACTTAGTTAATGACAGAAAGGAAATATATTTTATTTAAATAACTAAAACCCCAAACTGTTGGATAAATGTAGTGATTCCTTGGTGTAGTCAAATGTACTCTTAGAAATATGGTAAATTGTACAGAGATTCAATTTACTTAGAGAACAACATGCTTTTTCCTTTGGTCTTTTATATTTTCCTTTCCAACTCATCATTCAGGCTTTGCCTCTGACTAAACCAGCAGCCATGAATTCTGATTTGACAATGCTTGCTTGCAATTTGACAATGCATCTTGGTCTTAAGATGACAGGCAGGGGTATTTCAGTACTTAGACTTCATTGGTATTTCTGAGAGTTATATGCATAGTGGCATATTGCAGCAACACTGTGCTTGGATGACTGAAGTTCAAAATGAGTTGGTGGCAAAGACTTATTTATTTATTTTGGTGTTGCTTTCGTATCCACACAAAATATTTTATTTAAATCTTCAGATTTATTCTGGCACCTTCTAAAGAGCAAAAGTTTCTATGTCAGAGGAAAAACTAATGTTTTGCAAAGTTCTCTGTTTAACCTTTTTCTGAAGTTTGCCTTCAAAAAGATTTAAAATAAGCTTTTTCTATGGAACATCCTGACATATTTATTTATTATGATTTGTGTTTTCTTACTAGACTGATACATTCCCATCACTGAGAAACAAAATCAGGCCACAGTCAGTGGTTTGGGCTGTTGTAACGGCCTAAGTTCATCCCACTATTGGAAATTGGTGATACAGTTCACAATGGAAACAATGTTTTGTGATTTTAAATTTAATTTTATGTGGGAGAAACTATGGTGGTGGACATTTATGGTAGTGATCTTATATATATTATCCAATTTTATAACATTTGATTTGGTTAAGGAAAATAAAAAAGTCACCATGGACAATTTTGCCATGTCTACAGTTCACTTGTCTTACCTTACCAGATATACTTATGAAGTGGCTTTAATGATTGATATGTAAGTCAGAAATATGAGCCTCATCTCAGGACTACTTCTAAGGAAAGGAAGAAAATGAGGGGAAAGAAAAGGGAAAAACCATTTATGAGGGTTTAGTTTTTTTCAGCTGCAGGGCTGGGTGCTCTCATATGTGTTAAGTAAGCTATTCTTCCCAGCTTCCTCTAAGGGAGAACTATTAGTGCTCTGGTTTTACAAATTAGTGTCTTGACATTAAGTTAGAGTAACTGGCCCACAGTTTCTCAACAGAAAGAAGTAGAACTCTGATGCAAATCTAAGGAAGTCTTAACTCTTACGACTATCTTGTAAATGAGTAGAAATATACTTTTTTTAATTTTTGTAAAATTAGATTTATTGGGTGATATTGGTTAATAAAATTACATAGGTTTCCAGTGTACAATTCTATGATGCATGATCTGAATCAGCAGCATACTTAATGCTCTTAAACCATGCATGCTTCCCTACTTGAGCGCTATGCGTTCAAATAGGCCTTTCTCTTTTATTTGTGGCTTTTCTTCTACTTTCTTGATTTTTTACAAAAGTGGCCTCACATGTGCACCATAAAGCAAATGTTTGCTTGTGAGGTGGTTTGTTAGCATCATTATGGAGAAAAGGTAAGAAAAGGACATTTATACTACAGCAGTGTGAGAAGCTGTCCTTTCCAAAAGCATTTTTGCAATGTGGCCATTAGCTGCTGATGGAGTTGCCATGGTTATAAGAGGTCCACTGTGGGAGAAATCTTCATTTATTATCAGATTTTGATGGCAGTGGTCAGAATGCTTGATGGGAGAAAAATAAAGCAACATAAAACAGCCTCAGCCATTTAGCCACACAAAGAGTCGAGTTATAACATAAAAAAAAATTCAATGATAAAGTCATGGGTGAATTGAGTGCCAAGAAAAATCTTGCTTTTGAAATAAAATGTATTCCTATAAACAGCAGAGACAGAAAATGATAGTTTGCTAAGAAATACAGGAAAGAAATGGGCAGCATGCATAAATTTACCAAGTTGAACATGATTACATTATTTCATGCAATAGTTTATAGCAGTTACACTGCTTTCTTATACATGCTTTCTCATGCAGAAATCTGGGTGATCTAAGCTATTACTTGAAGGGTTACTAAACTTCATGTGTCTTTTTGTATTTTAGTACAAGGAAAAGCCTTTGTAAGAAATGTATCTAAAAGCCCTGGAAATATTATTCCCACATAAAAAGTATAATAAATCCCATCACATGGGCCTCACTGTGCTATGGATTCACATCTTCCATGGAAACTCTATGATATACAAGCTCTCTTCTTTCATCTTAGTACCATAATAGGAATTTAATGTGTTTTGCCTCTTTAGACTAACAGCTGATCCCTCTTGATAAACCATGGTTTGTCACTAGTCTCAGAAAATATAAATACATAATAAATTATGTACAATTTATTGCTGGTTGGGGGAGGAGAGAAGAGAGGCCATATCCCCTGCTGGATTCTAACTTGAACGTGAGTCTGTGATGCTTCTCAGTCCGCTGAGCAGAGGCAAAGCTTGCTACAGAGACAGTCAGCCAATGGGGAGGACTGTCACAGCTCCGGCTTTGGGGGATAAAAGCTGGCAGGTGTAGAGAAAAGGGACTGGTAGCAGTGAAAAGTGCATGGTGCATTCGGCAGGATAAAGGGTGAATGAGAGATCCTGAGGGGAAGTCTGCACATCTGAACATCCTCAAATGGCAGGCTTAGTGCTAACCTCCATGCTATTGTTCTTGCATGACTGGAACTGCTGCCATGCTGCAAGGGTCCTCTCCAAAGGCCTCACCCTCAGTCCTGGGGCCTTTTCTCTTCCCTGCCCTGCCACAGTCTCCCTCTTCTCCACAATAATGTACTCGGTCAGCTTTAAAACCCATAGAATTTCCTAGTGGCTTAAGCATTCGGGCTACAGACACCTCACAGATCAGACAGCAGCTATATAGTCTTGTGCGTCTTCTTCAGCTGTGCACAGGTTCTCAGTGTCACCAACTTCTTCACGAACTAGTTGACACTTGCTGTCTCTTTTCTCTTACCTTGCATTTGTTGATAACTTTTTGTACTCTGATTTTCATCATCTTTTTTCCATGGAAACTATTCTCCTGAGGTCACTAATGACTCAGCCATTGACTGCAGCAGATAATTTCAGCCCTGACCCTCTTAGCCTCTCCTGTGTCAGCCTCAGCAGTGTGGCTCCCATCTAACTTGCTCCCAGGGTGTTCTTGTTTCCAGAGCATGGCACATATGTCAAGTGTATAGCTAAGTTTTAGCACCAACTCATGAGCTAGGCATAGGTCAGGAAACTGAGAGTTAGAGTTCAGGTAACTTACTGAGGAGTCTGGCTGCTGGCCAAACACCTATGAGTGATTTTTCTAGGCCAACCATAGGCCAACCAAAGGCAGTTACAAAGGCTTTGCCTTGCTGAGGAAAGCTGCCCTCCTCACATCACACTTGCTGCACAGACAACACATTGCTGTTTGTGAGGGGAGCCGCATGCAAGGCTTCAGACTCTCTTGCTGGCCATGCTTTCAAGCATCTTTGCATTTTCAGCCCAAGTGCCCTCATTCCAGCCTTCAGTGGAGGTCTTTCTCAGATCTGAGGCTCCATTTCGGAGAAGGAGGGGGAAACCTTGAAGATACTTTTCTCTCCTCTGATTCACTCACTCACTCAGAGCTTTTCCACTCCTCCCTCTCCCCAGCCCCCAGGTCCATGAAACTACAGGAGCCTTTTATTTGGCTCCCTCAGCACTATGACACAATGTCTATGCTGATCCATCTGATCCTTGACCTGCGTGTCATTCCATGAGGGGAAATGGAATGAGGCATGGAGGGGTGTGGTAGAAGGGTGGGGGAAGGGAGGGTAGTAGTTTTTCTATAGTTTAGCCCCTTGCTTTTACTATTGCGAGAAGTGATTTTAAAGACTTCACTTCACTGTCACTTTCATTTTTGCCTTGTTGCTTCAACTGACTACTCCAACACCTGGCAGCTCAGCTCTCTCTAGCTCACTGAGCTCCCAATGCTTACCTAGTTCACAGAGTAAGAACTGGAGCTAGGACTAAAGTCAGTCTACCTAAAACAATCTGAGCTCTAACCACTATCTACAGGGCACTATACTTCCTGAGAAGGTTTTTTGAATTACTTCCATGGGATCTATATCCGCTGTCTGTCTTCAGTCTTATGCATTTTCACTCTTAGGAGATTTAGTCTCTCCTATGAACTTCATCACCACTGGTAAGCTGGTAACTTTTCAATATTTATTGCTGGCCCTAATCTCTCTTCTGAGCACAGAAGGGTAATCATGTCTGACATATATCTGCTTGGGACATTTGGAGGCAACTCATTCATTTATACATTCATTCATCATTCATATATTTAATAAAGAATTTCTTGAGTGCTTCCTATGTTCCAGGCTCTGTATTAGGCTCGAAAGAGACAGGACTGAATAAGAAAGCAGAGTCTCTGCTGTCTGGGAACTTGCACATATACAATTGCAGAGACAGAAGTTGAACATGAACATTTACTTGTACATGTATTGAGTGTCAGGAGTCACAGTGCAGAGTGCTGTAGAATACACAAAAAAACCCCCTAACCTAGCTTGGTGCTTCAAACAGTGCTTCTCTGAGAAAGTGGTATTAGTAGGAGTTAGCAAGAAAGGGCAGTGGAGTAGGGAGGAGTGTCCCAGGCAGCAGAAATGGTATTGAAGAGGAAAGAGAGGACCTTTTGTTTATAGAGATTAGTGTGATTCTGGCAATACTTGGAAATCCAGAGGTTTTCATTTCTTTTCTAAATTTTAGCCTGAAATTACAGGTTTTCAGTTTTATCCCATCTTGGATTTCCAGCTCATACATTAAAATCTATGAATAAATCTTGATATTTACTCTGCAGACCTTTAAGCCTGTTACTACACAAATGCCCTCTGCTTTAGCTCTCAGACATTCTTATCCGGAACCCTAGAACACCCTGCTGTGATGGCTTCTTCTTCTCTCCTCCCCTGGACAACCAGACCAACATCAATTCTCCCCCTGCTTCTCTTCTCATAAGCTGCACTCTCAGGTTCTTCTGTCTTCTGCCAACAGTCTCTCTCCTGGTAATTATAAGGCTTGGATTAAAGGTTCAGTAGACAACCCAGGATGGACTATGGAGAAATGACATAGTATTAGATTGTTTGAATGATTTACTTGTCTATTAGATACCAGCTAATATACCATAGGACAAGTAAACTATATATTTTCAAAAATAATTTTAAATAAAACATTTGATGCCTACAAAAATATGTGCAACATATATTTAAGTTAAAAAGCATAATGTAATCACTGTGTACCTACCACCCAATATAAAAATTATAGGCCATATAATAAAGGGATGCTGGCTACCTAGTCTACATTCCTTCCCACTGCAGAGGTGATTTGGCCCCACCTCCAGAAGATGGCAATTCAGCATATGCTTGAACAGTTTACCTAGCAGACATGGTTTCTTTAAAATAGCATGGGGGTTGGTTAAAGCCAGGGATATCTGTCCTTTTTAAATATTATAGAAGTTTGCAAGCAAAGTGAGTTTGGACGATAGCAAAACTTCCATAAAATCCATTTTGGTTCTTTTAAATTTATACCATGTCTTCATCATTTACATTTCAACAGTAACTTATTTTACCACCTAAAACTGTCTTCAGCAATGAGGCCTGTTCTAGTGGAGGGAATGATGTGTTGACAGAATCTTGGAAGTAGTAGTAGTAAGTTCTTTAAAATGGACCTTCCCTTCAAAAAGTTCCAATGTCTGTCTTCCATCACAGACATTGTAAAAAAAGGTGTTCAGCCTTTAATTGGTTGCCAGTCTTTCATTTTGGCTGATGGAATAAAAATTGAAAATATTCTATAGTCTATGACTCCTAGAAGACAAGATTTATATCTTGTTTAACTAGAAAGTTTTGCTATTATAGAGTTTTTGACACATAGAGGGCAGGTAATACATTGATCCACTAGCCAAACTACTAAATTTACTCATTGTTATTGAAGTATTTTTATATATTTAAAGTCACTGAAAATCAGTAATTTTAAAATTGAGAGAGAATCAACTATTAGTTTCAGGTGTACAAATATAATGACTTGGTATTTGTATATATCATAAAGTGATCACCACAATATGTCTAGTTAATATCTATCACTATGCATACTTACTACTTTTTTTGAGAATAAATATTTTGAATGGAATTGAATGACTTGGGCTTCATCTAGGTCTAATATTTAGTCAGTATGACCCCATCTGATTGTTTATAACTAACATCCATTCATCCACGCTGATTGATCCATACTGTGTTCTGACTGGTTTGTGCTTCATTTTTGTTGGTCTGTGCCCTCATTCTAATTTCTCTGTGTTTATAAAATATAGCTGTTAAATATTTGAAATATCATTCTTCAAGGCCAGTTGAAGAAATGGCTTTACCAATTATGTATTTAATAATTCATTTATCCCTTTTTCAAAAAATTAAGTAGCTCTGATGTGGTGCTTTTGGTAATACTAAGATTCTGAAACAATGGTTTCTATCCAGGAGTTCTTCACATGATAATGAATAACTGTAGAACCCCAGGGTGAATATTCCATCAGCAGTAGGCATAAAACACTGTGGAGAAAGAGATGAGGCCATTATGTTTTTGAGTCTTTGTGATTGACTTTTATTGAATCCTTAGGATTTGTTTATATTGTGCCCTTTACAATTTGATGTATTCTGCTAGGTAAGTATTTTACATACATTGTCTCATTGAGTACTCATAGGAATCCTACAGAATAGATGTCATTATTATCCCCATTTTATAGGGAAAAAAATTGAGACATAAAAATCTTGGTGAGATCAATATCTCACCAGTGGTGCAGTTGGGATTTAAATCCATGTTTCCTGACTCCAAACCCTAGAACTTAAAACTATCTCTTTTATTATATATGAATATTTGTCAGTTGTTAAAATAGATTTTTCTAAAAAAATTTTTAGTGCATAGCAATTACTTTCTTTTAAAAAATATTTTATTTATTTATTTTTAGAGAGGACAGGGAGGGAGGAAGAGAGAGAGAGAAACATCAATGTGTGGTTGCTGGGGGTCATGGCCTGCAACCCAGGCATGTACCCTGACTTGGAATCAAACCTGTGGCACTTTGGTTCGCAGCCTGCGCTCAATCCACTGAGCTATGCCAGCCAGGGCTAGTGATTACTTTCAAATAGCCCAGTCACCAAATTCCAACTATGCAATCCAGAGAATTACACTTATGAAAAATATCTTCCAATTTTAGTGACATTTTGATCTATCCATTACCTAACATATTTTTTGTTATATGCTGTCTCTTCTGACTGTCTTAATTATAAGAGCTACAAAAATCATTTTGTTAAGTTCAGTAATACCACTGCAACGTATAAAATATACTGAGAAAGATCTCTGAAATACACATTATAAAGTTTAAGGCTCAACAAAGTTTAATTGTCATTATTGAAAACAGACTTGGGTTTTTTGTAAGACTTCAATAAATATTGGAGTACAATCACAATAATCTGAACTTTAAAATATGGGAAATAATAAAAAACTTGGAATTTGGTTTACTGGGAAATCTCTGGATGCACACATTACATCTTCTGTTTGCCCTGTAAATCCCTCAGACAGTTCATGGAGATTAAAAAAGAAAAAAAACAATTGTGTTGGTCTTGCTATGGTGTATGAACACAAAGTACTCAGAGAGGCCTATAAACCCATCAAAGGTATCATTTATCTTGGCGGCTGTAGGAATTTTTGAAGTAATTTATGTTTAAGCGAAACTCTGTGTCTTACGAGATTATTATGAAGTGGTAAGATTTTCTCTTTTTTTGCCCTTCTGACTTTGATCAAAAGACAGAAAGGTCATGTTTGACTGATTCTCATGTGACTAAACAATATCCTAAAGAAAAGTGTTCAGAGTTTGCTTCTGCAAGCAGGGTCCACTTAATGATGTTTGTGAAGTATCCAGGTGCCTGACTCCAATATATTCCAACTTCTCTGTACAGTGCCTGCTGCACAGAAAGTATGCAAGAAGTGTCTGTGGCCATTCCCCTCCCACTTGTTCTGTACTTACTTCCTGATCATTTCACTTGCTATATGTTGCTTAGAGGATGAACAAAGGAAAGAAAAGGAGATAAAATGAAATTAGTAAATTATATAAACCTTCAGCATGTTTGGTCTAGAATTTCCATATGAGAGTTTAATATAAGGTTTTTATAGAATCTGAGGACTTGACTGATACAAATCATTGTTCCCTATCCTCATTAATTTTTCATCAACAGTTGATTGAGTCTGCCCATTATTTAGGATAAGATAGAAGGTTGCTGCTAGGGAAATGATGGCCTGCAAAGGAAAGTTTTTTTATGTACCTTTTGCCTTCCTGCAGTCATTTTTGCTGGGACCTAACTCTCCAAACCAACTATTGGGCTTTGTTCTTTTGTATCATTAAAATCAAATATTATACTCAGAAACAGGGTAGACTTCCTCCTAAGAGATTTGATCTTTAATGACCCTATGGTAAAACAGACTTCACTGAAGAATAAAGTAGAGTGGTAGGAAGTTAAACATGTGATTTGGGGATCAGAGACAGCAGCTGAGACCAGGGAGAAAAATCTGCAGTTTTGATTGAGGGAGGGAAAGAACAGCTGGGAGCGAATGGGCAACATCAGGGAGCCAATCAGGCTGTGCAGAAATGTCCAAGAAAAGATGATTTTTCTGTCTGCTGAAACTGACTGCCCGTGGCAAACTGAACAGTGTATGTGGGTTGGTAGCCTGGCTTTTGTGAGTCTTTCCCAGACTATTAGAGTCAGGTTGAGGGTGTCACATCTATTTTTTTTCAGGTCTAGTGATAGATGGGTATGACATCATCATTATTATTACTTGTGTCTGTCTGTTAAATGTGTGGTAAAACTTACAGGTCTTGTGGTAGAATCTGAGTCACCCTGTGGATCTGTTTCTTTATAATTTTTTGTCATCTGAAGATTTTTAATAACACTGTCTTGTGTGTCAAAATAGCCCTACTATAAATGCAGGATGAAAATCCAAAATACCTTAATAGCTATGATATGAGCAAGGAAAAAAATTTGCTTCATTTATAAAAAGACTAGGCTTTGGAGAATTCAGTAGTCTTTCATATTTAAGAAAACAAACACCTTAGCTTGCAATAAATGGAAGAAAAGGAAAGGGAGAAAGACTAACAAAAAAATACCTTGTCAAATCTATGCAGTTGTTTAATCCACCTAAATTTGCATTGTATTCTTCCTTTTATCTTGGCAAACTTATTTTTTAAATTATTTTATTGTTGTTCAATAACAGTTGTCTGCATTTACTCCCCACCACTCCCTCCCACCCCAGCCAAACCCACCTCCCTCCCTTGCTTCCACCCTCCCCCTTGGTTTTATCCATGTGTCCTTTATAGTAGTTCCTGAAAACCCTACCCCTCATTTTCCCCTTCCCCCTCCCTTCTGGCTATTGTTAGATTGTTCTTATTTCAATGACTCTGTTATATTTTGTTTGCTTTCTTTGTTGTTGATTAGGTTCAATTAAAGGTGAGATCATATGGTATTTGTCTTTCACCACTGGCTGATGCCACTTAGCATAATGCTCTCCAGTTCCATCCATGCTGTTGCAAAGGGTAGGAGCTCCTTCTTTCTCTCTTCTGTATAGTATTCCATTGTGTAAATGTACCATAGTTTTTTGATCCACTCATTTACTGAAGGGCACTTAGGTTGCTTCCAACACTTGGCTATTGTAAATTGTGCTGCTATGAACATTGGGGTGCATAGGATCTTTTGGATTGGTGTTTCAGAGTTTTTAGGATATAATCTCAGCAGTGGAATTGCTGGGTCAAAAGGCAGATCCATTTTTAGTTTTCTGGAGAAATTCCATACTGTTTTCCACAGTGGCTGCCCCAGTCTGCATTCTCACAAACAGTGCATTAGGGTTCCCTTTTCTCCACATCCTCTCCAACACTTGCTTGTTGATTTGTTTATGATGACGATTCTGACCAGTGTGAAGTGGTATCTCATTGTGGTTTTAATTTGCATCTCCTTGTCAAAACTTTGCAGTTGCTTAATCCACCCGAAGTTGCATTATATTCTTCTGTTTATCTTGGCAAACTTATAAGATTGGGGTGAGTAGGTTCAATCCAATATAAAAATAATTTAGCTAGATCTATAGGGAGGAAAATAAACCTTAACCATTGTGTTCTCCTTTAAGTGTACATGTTAATCTGAAATATTTGCAATGTATTATCCAAGTTGAAAACTCTGGGAAATAATAATATTACATAACTAAATGGAATTGTCACATTTTCTTCAACCTTCTATAAATATTATCATCCAAAGGTCTTCAAGTGATTTTTATATTTCCTCTTTTAGCCTTCCATGATCAGCTATGATTTATCTTTGGGACAAGGTCAATTTGATGAAGGAAAAGCTGAAGTAACCTTCTATGAATTCTTAAGAGTTATTAGTGAAGCTGAGATAGAGTCATAGAATTCAAGAAGCAGGAGGATGTTAGTCAAATGGAGACATTAGAGAGATGAAACAATTGGATCATTTTGCAGCTGGTTATTATCACTACAACCTATGTGCTGACTTCCAGTTCTGTGTTTTATCCTCTGCATTGCACTGACTCTGATGGATCAATTTTTAAGAATTCAGTCTGTGACTGTGACCAGTTGTCTCAATTTCTATTGGTTTCTATCAGGCATGGGCTAAAACTAAAATTGTGTGTGGAATTTCAAAATTTGTCTAACAAGTATTTACTGAGTACTTACTCTCTACCAGGTACTGTTCTAAGTGCTCTGGATAAATAAATAAACAGCAACAAAAAAGGTCCTGATCTCATGGAATTTAGAATGACATTAAAGCAAAATATACCGTACAGGGAGGTATCCTTGGTTTTTCTTAAAATGCATTAACTTAAGATTTCTGACCATTAAATTACTGGAATATTGCTTCAGTATGCAGTAGTTCTCAAAAACTGTTATTTAATTTAGAATAGTTATTCTCAGAGGTTTGACTGTTCGAGTAGTTCCTTAACTGATGTAAAACCACTGGTAATATTCTAAAATGTCTCTCTTCTTTCTCCATGTCCTAACATGATTGAAATGTCATTTTTATTTCCATAATTTTATTCATAAAGCTTCCCCTTTGGAAATGCATGCAGGTGCACATGCATAAGCACGCATCTATACGTATTTTAATTGAAATCTTAAAGAAGTCTTTCATGGCTCAGTTACAGAGCACTGTGTTTCTGAAATACTTTGCCCTCTATATTAACAACCACCATATTCTTTTTAATTGTACAGTCACTTGCATATATCTGTCTCTTACTCTATAATTATCATTCCCTCAAGAGAGCAAGTAACAATGTCTGGAATGTTCTCATTGAATTATGGTTCTCATTGAATTGTTTTAACCTTTCAACTGCCCTCCAATCTAACCATCAAAATAACTTTTTAGAATTCTTTATCCCAGAACTTGATTCTATAAAAGACATAAGTAACCTTTTCAGAGACACTTACTGGATAGAATTTATAATTGGAATAAGGATTCAAAACACTACAAACTAGAAACAGCATGCAATTATGATCTTAAGAATATGTTTGTAAATTTAGATGGAAGTAAACAGAAAAATGGAAATAATTGTTTCAGGGAGGTAGGTAAATGACAAATTTTGTTTATTCAAATTTCTTTTAAAACAACAGCAAATACATTTTTAAAAGATAATGTAACAGTGTTTAAACTATGCTCACAAGGGGAAGACACTGGGCTCTGAAGTGTTTAGTTTCAATTCTGCCCTAGTCAATTATTCTAAAAACCTATTATAACGTCAATATGGGCATCAAGGATAAAGCTATCCCTATCACATTCATTAACCCCAAAGAAGTTAACCCTAAAAAAGTGACAATAAAAAAATCAACTTCAAAAACTGCACCTGAGAAAATAAACTTCCCTCTCCTTTCCCATAAAGTCCCAACAGAACTAGAATGAAAAAAAGCCAGTGTTGTCATTTAATTAGTTATTTTCATATCTATATCCAATACAGCAAAAACAAAATGAGTAGAAAAAAAGTTTCCCACTTTAATTAGACTTTTCAAAGGAAGAGATAGGCAGAACTGACTCTGCAAAGCAGAGCTATAATGAACATTCTCACTGAATAGTTAGTAGGAAAGCTTTTAATTATTGAAGCTGATAAAGCACTTTGTAAAGATTCCTTTATCCAGTTGAGACTGAACAGTTCTCAGTGCATGCTCCTTAAATATAGGTAAAATAAACTTAAGTTTTATTTTATTCCTAATTAGATTTTATTAGTCATAATCTAGAAGTAAAAATTACATTGATCCAGTAATCCAATAATGTTGAGTATGTTTATAAAGTTCTGTTGTGTATATGTAAATTTATAAGTTTGAGCAATACCTTTTAAATTCATATTGCAATTGAGGAGACATTTAGTAGATAAATCATGGAAAAAAGACTAGTATTAGAGAAAGAAAGAGAGCTAACTTGTTAATCTTTAAGTATGTACTTAATTTTAAAGGTGAAAATACTCATACAGGTAGTAATAGCCATCTATTTTAAACAGATAATTTAAAAGCTGTATTGAGTATAACCAGCATAAAATTAACCCCATTATTAAAATTATTATGCTTTTTAACCAGAGCTGTTTAAGTGCATAATATAGGCCATTGACAGTAGTGCCAAAGTTTTTAATTATGTGTCTATAATATGTGGAGTAATTTGTTCACAGATTACAGAATGGTCACAGATGACCAGGAGACACTTCCTGAACTCTGGCCCCAATTTTCCTTTGGCCCTGCAATGATAATTCAGTTTTTTTTTTATTTTTAACTGAAATTGTACAGTTTATTTTGTTAACATTTTTTCTTTTTCTAGTATACAATTTAATGATATTTTGATGACTTCAATTTTAAGACTGGAAATTTTCTTAAATATTCTTTTTTTTAAATTTTAATCATTGTTCAAGTACAGTTTTCTTCCTTTTACTCCCAATCCAGCCCACCCACCCAATCCTACCCACTTCCCTCTCATTACCACCCTCCCCCTAGTTTTTGTCCATGTGTCCTTTAAATTTGTTCCTGTAAACTCTTCCCAATGTTCCCTGAAATTCCCTCTTCTCTCCCCTCTGGTCACTGTCAGCCTGTTCTCTATTTCAGGGTCTTTGATTATATTTTGCTTGTTTCTTTGTTTTGTTGTTTAGGTTCCTGTTAAAGGTGAGATCATATGGTATTTGTTTTTCACTGCCTGGCTTATTTCGCTTAGCATAATGCTTTCCAGTTCCATCCATGCTGTTGCAAAGGGTAGAAGCTCCTTCTTTCTTTCTGCTGCATAGAATTCCATTGTGTAAATGTACCATAGTTTTTTGACCCATTCATTTACTGATGGGCATCTAGGTTTCTTCCAGCACTTAGCTATTGTAAATTGTGCTGCTGTGAACATTGGGGTGCATAGGTTCTTTTGGATTGGTGTTTCAGGGTTCTTAGGATATAGTCCCAGCAGTGGAATTGCTGGGTCAAAAGGCAGATCCATTTTTAGTTTTCTGAGGAAGTTCCATACTGCTTTCCATAGTGGTTGTACCAGTCTACATTCTCACCAACAGTGCACTAGGGTCCCCTTTTCTCCACAACCTCTCCAACACTTGTTGTTTGTTGCTTTGTTTATGATGGCCATTCTGACTGGTGTGAAGTGGTATCGCACTGTTGTTTTAATTTGCATCTCTCTGGTAGCTAGCGATATTGAACATCGTTTCATGTGTCTTTGGATTTTCTGTATGTCCTCCTTGGAGAAGTGTCTGTTCAAGTCCTTTGCCCATTTTTCAATTGGGTTACTTGTCTTCTTAGAGTGGAGTCGTGTAAATTCTTTATATATTTTGGAGATTAAACCCTTGTCTGAGGCATCATTGGAAAATATGTTTTCCCATACAGTTGGTTCTCTTTTTATTTTAATACTGTTTTCTTTAGCTGTGCAGAAGCTTTTTATTTTGATGAGCTCCCATTTGTTTATTCTTTCCTTTATGTCCCTTGCTCTAGGGGACATGTCAGTAAAAAGGTTTCTGCGTGAAATATCTGAGATTTTCCTACCTACATTCTCTTCTAGGACTTTAATAGTGTCATGGTTTATATTTAAGTCTTTTATCCACCTTCAATTTATTTTTGTATAAGGTGTAAGTTGGTGCTCGAGTTTCATTTTTTTGCACGTAGCTGTCCAGTTCTCCCAACACCATTTGTTGAAGAGGCTATTTTTACTCCATTTTATGTTGTTGCCTCCTTTGTTAAATATTAATTGACTGTAGAGACTTGGGTTTATTTCTGGGCTCTCTGTTCTGTTCCATTGGTCCATGTGCCTGTTTTTATGCCAGTACCAGGCTGTTTTGATTACAGTGGACTTGTAGAATAGTTTAGTGTCAGGTATTGTGATCCTTCCTACTTTCTTGTTCTTTCTCAAAATTGCAGCAGCTATTTGGGGGTATCAAATCTAAGTAAACAGGAACAGTTCATCAGATTTGCTGTTGAGCCCTGTAAAGTAAAACACAATGCACCTCCTGTTGTAAGGCTGATCTTTTTCTCCATCTTCCTGGGTCATCTCATCTAAAATAGCACATTTCTCATCATTCTCTAACCCATTACCTTGTTTGTTTCTCTTACTAACCAACATTATATCAATAGAAATTTTCTTTCTTTAATAATGCACCTGTCTGGAGACTTCTGGTCAAGGTGAAGGCATAGATAAACATGGCTTGTCTCCTCACATAACCATAGCAAAAATTACAACTAAACTACAAAGCAGCTATCACCCAGAATAATCAGAAAATATAGCTGTATGGAAGACTGACAACCAAGGAATTAAAGAAGTCACATTCATCCAGATGGGTAGGAGGGACAGAGAAGCAGAGATGCACAAAGACATGAAATAAGAAGTCCCATACCCATGTGTGATAGATAAAAATTGGGAGGGATACCTCAGGAGCAAGGGATCATAGCCGGAGACCAGACCACACAACCCAGGGTACCAGTGCCAGGAAGATAAGTCCCATAACTCTGGCTGTAAAAACCAGTGTGGGCAGAGGAAACTTGGTTTCTCAGGAGTCTCCTCTTAAAGGGCCCACAATGGACTTAGGACTTATGCAGGCTCACTCTCTCTGGACTTGGGAACAGGGGCAGCAGCTGGAAGGGCACCAGTGGCATTTGAGGAGAAACTTAAGTGGCTGGCATCAGGGTGAGTGCCAGGAGACAGCTTTCTTCTGGACAAAACTTCAGAGGCCAGGCAGAAGCATTGTTCCCTTTCTGAGCCCTCTCCTACAGAGGGCCACAGAACGGCAACACTGTATCTGACACTCTGTCAACCTGGATCACATGGGTTGTTCCCCCCACCCCAGTGATTACCTAAGTCTCAGCCCCATCCAACTTACCAGTGCACTTTTCTACAATAGGTAGTGTACTACTAAGACAGGAAGTCAAAGAAGGTATATCTAGTACATAGAAACAAACACAGGGAGGCTGCCAAAAGGAGGAGACAAAGAAATATGGCCCAAGTGAAAGAACAGAACAAAACTCCAGAAAAAGAGCTAAACAAAATGGAGATAGGTGATCTACCTGATGCAGAGTTTGAAACACTGGTTATAAGGATGCTCAAGGAACTCATTGGGTACTTCAACAGCATAAAAAAGATCCAAGCAGAGATGAAGTTTACACTACACTTTATTTCACTCATTATACTAAGCTAAATAAAGAAAAATTCATAGGGAATCAACAGTGGAGTGAATGAAGCCGAGATTCAAATCAATGGTTAGGAACATAAAGAAAAAAACATTCAGTCAGAATAGCAAGGAGAAAAATGAATCCATGCCCCCCCCCCCCAAAAAAGAAAAACCTCACTAGGATAGGGTAAAGAGCCTCTGGGACAACATCAAATTCAGCATATCAACATTCAAACCATAGAGGTGCTGGAAGGAAAAAGAGAAAGAGCAAGGAATTGAAAGAGCAAGGAGGGAGAGGATTGTGTAAAGGTCCAGGGATTGAAAGTTCAAATTGGTGGATACAAAATAGGCAGGGGGATGTTAAGAACAGTATGAGAAATGGGGAAGCCAAAGAACTTATATGCATGACCCATGGACATGAACTAAGGCGGGGAATGCTGGGAGGAATGGGAGGTACTATGCAGAGGGGGCAAAGGGGAGAAAATTGAGACAACTATAATAGCATAATCAATAAAATATATTAAAAAATAATGTACACATCTGGAACAATATAAGTCTCATCACTGTAGGGATTTTATATCTCTTTTTTTACTATTTTATCTCCACCACTTAGAATGACCAGGAAATAGTAGGCACACAGTAAATATTTGTTGAGGGAGTGAAGAAATACATAACTTTCCATTTAAGAACCCAGTTTGTTAAATTTATGAACGCTATCTCATTTCCTCAGCTATTTTTACAAAGGTAGGAAATTGAAAAGAAGAAACACTATCAAGGAGAAGATTAAAAATGTCCTAAACTGGCAGCTCAGAATTCTGGAAACATTAATATACTCAAGGCTAGCTGTGAGTGACTGGTTCTGAAATAAACTCATAGTTTTTATTAAAAAGGAAAAGATTATTGCACACCGAAGTCCAAATCTAAAGAATACCCACAAACACATTGGAGAATTCTTATCTAACTGAAAAACTTCCCCTAAATTTGACTTATATGATTCTCTTAGAAGGTGGACTCCTGATTTCAAGAAACCAAGAAGTTAAAAAAACTCTTTCATTAGTGAAACTAGAAATTAAACAAAAGTTACATGAATAACCAATTATTTTAAATCATCTTCATTTCTAAGAAGGAAAATTATAGGGTGTTATAGCATACATAACAGTGGGAAAGAACTCAGCAGCAATGGTCAAGAAATTCTCTCTTCAAGTGGAAATATAGTGTGTATTTATAAAAGTAACCATGATGACAGGGTAATTTGTTATCCACATTAAAAACCCTTAAAGTTGGATCACTACCTCACACCATATATAAAAATAGATTCTGAATAGGTTAAAGATCAAATGAAAAAGCAAACAAAAATAAATAGATTTAGAAAAATATTTAGGATAGAGATGGCTTTCTTAAACAAGACACAAATACAGTCCATAGAGGAAAAGGCTGATAAATTCAATAAAAGAAATGACAATACAACTAGAACTTCTGTGCACAAGAAGATATTATAAAAAAAAGTGAAGAGTTAAACTACAAAATAGTGGAAGACATTTGTAACACATAAAATAACAAAGGAATAAGATCTCTAAAATATAAAGAGAACCCTGTTATTTAATAAGAAATAGGAAAGTAACCCAGTACAAAAATAAGTCAAGATATGAATAAACAATTCACAGTAGAGAAAACTGAAATGAAAAACTAACATACTGACAGTAACCAGAGGGGAGGGGGAAGGGGGATAACAGGGGAAAAAGGGATAGGGCCATCAAGGAACATGTATAAAGGACCCATGGACAAAGTCAAAGGCAGGAAGGATTGAAGGTGGAAATGGGGGATGGGTGGGGTAGGGGAAAGTGGTGGGGGACAATGGAGACAACTGTATTTGAACAAAAATAAAAAAATGCAAAAAAATGACTACAGTCAAAACTTTCTATTTGTAAATAATTCTGATTTCTTAAGCAGGCTGCTAAGTATATGGGTATTTGTTATTCAATGCTCTGCACTTTGTGGATGGATTTGATAAATATATGAGGTACCATCAACAGAATTTGGTAATGGATTGGGCCAGAGAAGAGTAGGTAATTCAGATTTAGATACTCTAATTCATTCAATTTTAGAGAAACTAAATAGATAAATACCCAAATTAATAATCACTATGGAAAATAATTATGTTTTATAAAAGGATCCAAATGCAAGGTTCTTTTAAATCTAGACATCCTCAACGTATGGAATCTATTCATAAGAAATCAGTTTAAAAGAATGACAAGTTCAATTTCATTGCACAAGATATATCTAGAGTTAAAACATTTTGAAAGTTTTACATTATTTTTAATTACTTGGAGAAATAATCAATTTAATAATAAAAATCTAATAATGAATCAAGGTGGCATAGAACAGCTATTGTCTGGGAATACTCTAATGAAGTCAGTTAATGAATTCCATATAGAAGTTGCTCACAGCTAGAGATATAAGACCAAATTTTATGTCAGACTACTTAATGCACCTTCTAAATCTGCAGGTTACTTGTGTAGAATATAAATTAATTAAATGTCTTAAATCTTCAGTCATTTTACATTTTTAAAGCAAAACTCATTGATAAGTTTTTATTCAGCTTATAAAGAGATAAAATTTAATCTTGAATTAGTTTGTTTGTTCAAGAAAATATAAATTGTAATGAACATCAGAGCTCTAATACCATATTCTTTTTCTTCAACAGAGCCATAAAATATAAAATTGCTTACTGAGCATTACCCACTCAAATCTAGAAAGTGGGTTTCCTGGAATACTGATTTTTACTAAAAAATAAGTCTGAAACAATTCCCTTGGTGCATTTTAGTTATTGTTCTATAGGGTTTATAATATTTCTCCTGAGATAACTTATTTCAAGGAAGTTTTCATGGTGGTCAGATCTTAAATCTACCCCAGGTAGCATTACACACTTGAGTTCTAAGACCATTCATACTCTTGTAGAAATAAAGAAAGAATGATCTGATCTGAAATTTGTCTCTCCTTTTTCCTGGTAGATGAAACTGCTGAAGACATGTGATATGATTGCTCAATATAGCACAGAATAAAAATATTAATACTGAATCAAATTGTTCAGACTATTTTTTTTATTTCTTATTCCTCTTAGCATGCAAGAGTTGAAGAAACTCCCTCCACTGGGGATAAGTCTATATCTAAATGTCAAAAACTATAACTCTCTGTGAAGGTTACTTATTAAAAATTTGTGATGGTTCATTTTACAATGACACTTTCATATTCAGTGGTGTCAGAGTTTGGCAACAGCAATCCAGGATCAATTCATTCTGATATTAAAAGAAGAAAAAAGAGCAAGAGAAGTTTTGGTAGCTTTACAAGAGCATATGGAATCATTCAAAGATGAAACAGATTATGGTGCACCCACACAATCCCTTTCCGAACCACCCATCCAACCCTCATTTTAAGCAGCAGGCATGGCTGCACTGTCAGTATGAACAGTGATCACCACAGGAATACAAAACAGCCTTAATGCCTCATTTGCTTAAGCAGCAAGACCATTTCATATCGTTGGATCTCGTGCTGAATCCTTACATAAAGCTGCCCTTGAGGCATAGAGCATTGTGTGGGAAAATGACAGGAAGTGCTTCAAAAATATATTCTTCCTAGAACCATCTCCTTTTAAAACTATAACCAAGCTCTTGGAAAGATATTGTTAATGCACCCTGGAGAGCGAATGATGAAGTATGGAATGAGCTACTCATTGCTACTCTTAGCTATGTCATTCACAAATTACAGTAGCCATCTTTCTTATGCAAATGTTCTTTAAGGCAATTTTTAAAAATGACAATTAATTGAGTTAATTGTTCAAAAGTAAAATCTTTATAGTGAAACTGAAGTTGTTCAAAAGATAATTAGTGAAAAATTACCAAAAAACTCATTCAGGGTTAGGATATATATTATTTATATTATATCAATGAAGCTATGTGTAAAATAGTTTATATGTAGAAATGTCTCCCCTTGCCTGTCTAGGAAAGTCCAGGAAAAACCTGATCAATATTAGAGTTATTCATAATGTCATACACTGAGAGGATTGAAAAGTTCTCCAAATGTAAAGTGAGATGCTAGGCAATTATAATACAGACTTTATACTAATTTTGGATAATTAAAAATATAGTATACTTGATCCTGTTGGTTTTCTAGAATCTTACTGTTGAAAAATCTCTTTTCTTTATTGTTATAAATATCTGCCTAATATCTTCAATCCAGTTGAATAAGTATTTATATCTAGAGAGTCATTGAATGAGAGATGGTTAAAAGTCTAGGTTTTGAGCCGATGCATCACACTTAAGAATGCATACCTAGCTGATATTAATATTGGAGTCCCAGTTCACAAGGTTTTGAATGATATCAGAATAGAGGAAATTTGAATATTATATAATCTCTTAAACTTCACATCATAAATTACAACCAGTTTTAAGGAAAAAGTGGAATGAAACACAAAAGTCTTCTTCAACTCTTTAACTTTTCACATTCCAGGACTCTAGCCTTCACACTCAAGGTTCTCACATTCAGAATCATATACTCAGATAGCTAAAGAGTACTGCAAAGGGCTTCTGGCTGTAGAAAAACCTGACTTTTAATTCTGACTTCTTCAATAACTAGCTATGTGACATTTGGGCAAGCTACTTGGCCATTTTGAACTTCAGGTTACCATTTACAAAATTCAAACAGTAATCTCTATGGTTCTCTCCCGAGGAATCAACATCCACCATAGCTCTTGCATAATAAGTACACCAGTGTTCTTCCCACAATTTCAGTCCTTACGAAACTTTAAGAGAATATATATTTTTCCCTTTTTAAAGGTAGCAAATATTTTAATTATCCCACAAAAATGGATACACCAAGGCTAATGATTTTGACATTTCCAAACTGAGTCTTAGCTCTCTTAATTGTTTTTTATTTCACCAAAACTATTGAACACATTCCAAATACTTAAGCTACATCTTCCTTGACCTAAACCTATATTTAAAAAAGATAATTCTCTTTACATTTTTTTCACATTAGTCTCCCAAATACTTTTTGTACAAACAGTATTTCTTGTAATACTTGCAAGTATTTATTGCAATGTTTCTTCTAATACACTACTTCTTCATTGGTGATGCATTAATATTAATTCACTGGTGTTGAATTAATTAATAAATAACAAATAATAGTAATAGATACTTTCAGTTTTTAAAAATAAAAGTACATCTTTACTGTTTCAATGTTCTTGCATGATACAGATACCTAGTCATATAAATTTAGTCTTCATGTTAAATATAAATTAAAGAAATAAAAGTCTAAACAAATCAGCAAAACTGCTGAAAAATTTCTCCAAACCATGAACCCTTATCAAAAATACACACTGAGATGATGAAACTATCTTACCTTCAATCACTATACTCTGAAAATTAACTGCAGCCAACTGTAAATGTTCTGACAAGTTGATAAACTAGTATCTGAGTGAGACTCACTCTGCTTATCTGCTCTTTCATGTGATCTTTATGACCACCACCAAAGGCAGGAATTGTTATGGTCACTTACTTTCAGGTGAGGGAATTCAGCCTTGCAGAGGTTTAGAAGCTTTCCTGAAGTCACACGATAAATGACAGTGCTGGGGCTTGCGCCCAGTTTGCCCAGTATCAAAGAATTTGCTTTCAATTGATCATGTGATGTTACTTTGGTAAAAGGGATTCCTTAATGGGCAGTTTTCAATGTGATCTTTAAATAACCTGGAGATGAATACTTTTGAAATTATATAGATGAACACAAACTTCTTTAAACAAAAGCTTTAAAATGAAAAATGTTGAAACTTGGCTTATTTCTAGTGAAACTGAAATTTACTATGATTTAACATTATAATATTTTCTAGTATTTGTCCATTATTAACTAATCTTGAAGCATAATTTTGCTTTCTTAACAGACCTATTTTAGAACTTAAAAACCTTGCAAGTATTTACTGCAATGTTTCTTCTAATACACTACTTCTTCACTGGTGATGTATTAATATTAATTCACTAGTGCTGAATTAATTAATAAATAACAAAATAATATAATAGATACTTTCAGTTTTTAAAAATAAAAGTACCTTGTCTTTCATGGAACTTCAATTAGAGCTATCACTTCAGGTAGCATATTTCCCTGCCCACTAGACCTAGAACCCATATTCACTTTGATATATTTGTTTTCATGTACTTACAATAAAAATACTAAATATATACCAGAGTCTCTTGTTTTTCTCAGACACTGTGGATAACAATGGTTTATGAAATCCTGCAGAGACAAACTGTTGTGTTGGTCTGTAAAATGTTGTAAGTCAGTTAAGTTTATGCATGCTTATTAGTTACACATATTAATTTAACATTTTAATGGATTATTAGCATAAATATCTAATTTAATAGAATTAATAAAAATGCACTCAGAAATTCAAAATGATTCATATAATCATTTTGAAGGAGGAGAGAAGAAATGATCCATATAGTTCTTTATAAATGCATATGGCAAAAAGTTGAAAAGTGAACCTGAAAATCTAATTGCTTTTTTTGGGATATGACAAAGTCATGATTAACAGTTTTGAAAGTGCAGTGATCAAAATATTTTGTAAACTTTTATGGTAAGTATAGATCTAATATAAGCAGAACATAGACATTTTTAAAATAGAAAATAATGGTGTTTCTTTCTCAACTAATTCAATCATATTCTATGGCATTTGTTACTGTATCTTCCCCTTGATGGTACAATAAATTAAAACATGGATGGTAACTAATTTCTGGCATGGAAGGAATCTATCTTGAGTTCCAACGAAAGCACTTATGTACAAAATGAACTTAACAGACCAAATTCCTGAAGTGTCAAGTCATTGTGACAGTCATTGACCATGTCTGTCTTTTGGTAACAGATTATATAACTTAAGTTCTTAAACTTGATATATAGCCTCCACACTCTCTGTTTCTTGTTCACAGGAATCAGAATGATAAGCCTGCTAATATGTGTTCTTCAACACAGTGCCTGAAGGATTTTGACTAAGAGCCAGCAAATTAGTCAACTTTTCAGAAAAGAATTGTTTCTCACTGCTTATGGAAACAACTATTTACTCTAATTTAGCCATGAAATCATAAAAATATTAGAAGCAACTGTACTCACTTTCATTAAGATGATCACTTTAAAATCCTTATATTTAAACTTCATAAACCCAGAATTTTTTGAATATCCTGTTTAGTTGCTTAATATTTGTAAAACAGTCATAAGATTCATATCTTCATTTTCTCACAACATCTTTATTATTTTTAAGCATTCAGGATGTTTAGAAAATTACTGGGGATTAATGAATTCTGATATTAGTTCTTTCTTCAAAAATCCATTCTTGAGTCTTTATAGTATAGAAATCATTGTATTTGTATGATCCCTATATAAACTTATGAAGGTGTGATATAAACACACCTTCATAATTAAAACACTACAACTCTGGGTGTGATATATGTTATGTTTAAAGTAAACATTTGAGATTATAGAGGAGGGAGTGATTAATGGGGTCAGAAAAAGTTTTGTGAATAAAAGTGACATTTCAGGAGGACCTTGGAAGACATTGAGGATTTTGACAGGAGGTATGGGGGAAAATTGAATTTTGAGTTTCAAATTTGATATAAAAAGGGAACCTGGAATTTGTCAATTATTTGAAAGATTCCAGTAACATTTTAAGATAATTTCAAAGAGGTTAGTTTTCTTCATTCTTCTGTGTGAATTCAGTTTGGTTTTATTCATTGTTGTAAATGTCAAGTGAGGAGAAAGTTTCAAGAAGTATTAAATCCTGCAGCTAAGTCAAATAGCATGAGTACTAGAAAGCGAGTATTGAGTAAGACAATTAGGAAGTCATTTATATTTTTGCAGAGAAAAGTTTTAGGAGTGTAAAGTTGATTATTTGAGAGTGGAAGGAACTGAATATGAGGTGAGGAATTGGTGACAGCTGTTGCAGAAGTGGAATGGTGGTTTAATAGAGAAGCTGAGATAAGTAAAGGAAAGAAATCAAGAGATTCAAGATTGGAAGTGGGCAAAGATCAGGGCCAGCTGAGGTAAAGCATGAACAATGTAGCAGTGTGAGAGATGTGGTCAGTGTATAGATTTCAAACAGGTCAGACCCCATGAGTTGAGGAAAACAGTCTGTCTTTGGCAATGAAATTAAGTAAGCATTAACACAGAATGGTTCTGGTTATTGATATATGTAAAAATCCCATCATAAAATGTATAAGCAGGTTCATTGTAAAAATTAGTATTGTCTCATCAAGAAATCTCAGTATGTTCTCTGGATTGGAATATTTTAAAAGAAATATGTGTATATCTATTTTATAAAGCTTTGAAAATTAGAGCATTTTCAAATACATAATCTCATTACATGGCCACATTACCAATAAGAGGAAGATGGCATTATTTCCTGCTTTAGTTGAGAAGAAGGTTAGTGGATTGGAGAGGTTAAATGACTTGTTGAAGGACCAATGTCTAAGAAGTGATAAAGTGGGCACTCTTAATTTTCTCATCCAATGCTCTTTGGGTCTCCTAATCAGCTGTTTTGATCCCTTCTCCAGGAATTATCTGTTGAAGGACTATCCTACATAGCCAGAGACATAAAGCCTAAGACTGACAACATACTAGTGATTTTCAGTGTGAACTCACATGTTACCTTGGCCATACAACATGGCAGAAGATAGGTGTACTGAGCTTTTCTAATTCCATCATGGTAGTCAATATTGTTCATTATTTTCTTCTACTTCCTCTGGTATTTATAAATGTACATGTGCAGTACTTATTTGACTTGTGCAGAAGAATTCTGTCTTCTTAGTTAGGTACTTCTCACCATAAATTATTCTTTTTGCAGTCCTTCACAAAGTGAGGATGAATTTTTTAAAAAATATACAAAGTTGAGGTTAAGTGCATCAACTATGAAAAATGAACCAAAGTATTTCCAGCCTCCAGTGCTCTTCCACAGCACTCAGCCAGTCACCATTTTTGACATTTCTTTTACACAAATAATTGGAGTTTGAGACCTTGGAGGTTACCATCTCCAGATAATTATAAATTCATGATTATGAGTACTTGAGACGAAGTGGAAAATAAGACCACCAAATATAGAGATGAAGTTACTCTGCAGACAGTTTGATCAGTCATTAGTGTTGATATCATGTAAAAAATGGATAAGGAGAAAGAAAAATTTTGACTAAGTAATACAACCATTAACTTCAAATATGGAGGACCATCTGAAAGGTGATAAGAATACAGATATTTGTATATTAAGGTCATTGACTTCAAAAAATTTTAAAGCCAAGGAGGTAAGTCAGTGGAAGATTTGTCAAGGGTTGAAGCTGCATCCTTATATGGATTGGAAGGCCTGAGGGCCTATACCTAAGAATGCTCCAAAGGAAGAGGGGTTATATGTAGGAAGTAAGTTTTTAACCAGCATGTGGAGGTGAAGACCTACTGAAGTGAAAGAGTAGAGGTAAGTGGGACCTTGAAAATAACAAGGTAGAAGGTTCTGAGTGCTTTGGGAAAAAGACAAGTGAGAAAGTTGATGGGGGTATGCAGCCAGGGAACAGAACAGGGTTAAATGGGGGTGAGCACATAGCAGTGTATGGGAAAGAGTATCATAGAAAAGAAAGTGCCACTGGGACAAAGGACAATGGGCGGAGGATGAAGATAAGGGATGTGTAGAGTGATAGGAGAACACAAAGTCCAATGTTTTGTGAATTATTTATTTTCTTTCTGATATTCAAATGTCAGCCTTACTCTTTTCCTTCTTGGTCACAAACTTATCTTCCTTTTGACTAAAATCTTCCCTTGCTTCTCATCTCTCTCTTAGGGCATTCCTAACCATTTTCAGCCTTGATCAATATAGTCCTTTGCTCTTTGTTTTCCTACCATATTTCTTGTCTTTATTTGTATTTCTTGGGACTGATGATTTCTTAAATGTTGATTTATAGTTGTTGTCTACTTAATATACTTATTTAAGACATTTTGCTCTATACTAGGGAGATAGTCCCACAGTATTTTTTTTTAGGTTTTTATGTTCTCAAATGATTGGTGTTGTGGTTTTTTCATTGTGGTTGCAATTACTATGGCCCTTGCTTATGGTAAAAAATTAAACCTCTCAGTCTCTCACAGCAATATAGTATTAATAACTTGTCACAGTATTTCAATTATTTAGTGTGAAATTTTATAGCCTCAGAAAAATATGCTGAGTAACCATGCTCAGAATATTACCATTAAAATATATATTCTTCTAAAAATGATTTAGACTGCTTTCTCAGCTTTTTGCTGTATAAAATGAAAATTTTTATGATGTCAAACACTTTAATAGAAAGCAAAACAGCCTGGTAATTTTACAAAGAATTACCCCAAGGGGCTATGTAGTTTTCAAGTCATAATTTTTCAACCAATTTTCATTTGAGTGAAACAGATTTACTTCTGTCTTTTTGGATTCCAATATTATATGAAGAAGGTTTTGTTGGGTGAAGTAGATATCAAACAAATGTTCAGTTTACTTCAACCACATGGTACTGTGAATTACAGTTTCTAAATACAACACTAATCTTGGCCTTAGGTGTTTTCCTTTGCTTCTGGAAGCTAATAAAAATAAGTAAACTTCCTCAGAATATTACACATATTTAAGTCTGTACTTTTAGAATTCCTTGCAGATGCCAAATCAACCTTTAGAAAACTTTAAGCATGTCTATTTAAAAGAAACAAACAAACTCAGGGACAGATGGATTGATTTGCTAAAATGTACAGCACAATATAGAAGATCTTAATTCAAATGTAAATCACTAACAGGCTGTCTAACTTATAACCATTCTCCCTAAATTAATAGTATCTTTTTATCATAATTATGTTCCCATAAGTAATGATACTTGTAGACAATTGTAAAAATTAATAAATGTTCATGAGGACATTCCAAGTTATAATCTGCATGAGAAAACACAGTTAACTACCATTTAGTAGAAAAAGGCCAATCTGCAAAAACTGTAAATAATTACTGAAAAATAACATGTTCATTCCCTCATTCAATAAAGAAAAGTCTGAACATTTATCATGTGCAAGTGACTGCTGTGTGGTATGCAGGAGGAATCAAAATGTAGAAGAGATAGATCATGTCTAAGAAAAATATTACATATGATTAAGACAAGAAATTATTTACATGATTACTTAAATGGCATGAGACTGAATATAAATGACTCCAAGTACTTGAATACAAATTGAAAACATCAAAACAAATGTAAAAATATTATTATTTAATGATTATCAAGTTAAAAGACTAATGCTAAGAGCTCTGGATAATAATAACTGAGATTTATTGAGTTCTTTTAGGCAGCCGATGCATTCCCTGGTGTTTTATGTGTACTAACCTCACTGGCTTCTTGTAATACCTCCATGAGGGAGTTTGGAAAACCGTCCAGACAGGCCCTTACCTCTGTATTTCTAAATTTGTTGTTCCTGCTAACCTTAGATGTCCATGTGGCTTGCTTCCTTACTTTCTTCAGATTATTATGTAAACATCTCAGCAAGGCTGTCTTCCTCTTCTAAGATTTCAAACCACCCCCTAAATTTTATCTCTCTTTTTTGGTCTATTTTTTTTTCTTAGCAAATAGAACCTGATGATATACTACATATGTTATTCATTTGTATTTTATTGTTTCTTCCCCTCATTTGAATTTATGTTCTATAAAGGTAAGAATTTTTATCTATGGTTTCTAGAATAATGCTGGACATACAATAAGTGTTACATGATTATTTATGATGAATGAGCACAGTTAGCACTGTTATAATCCCATACACAATTTATATTTTAATAAATGTTTTTATATTTTTATATATACTTACATCAACATATAATATTATATATGCCCCATATGTGCATGTGTACATACACATATAGACATTCTCATTTTAATATTCTGGGACATATCTACATATGTGTGTTTGTATGTATACACAGAATCATACATATGTATAAATGTATCTCAGAATGAGGGTATATATATATACATACACGCATAAAATATAAAATATATAATTCATATACAATATATGTATATTTTATACCTTATATATCATATAAATGTGTATGTGTGTGTATATACATCATTAAATGCAAATGAAGGTAAAAAAACGTCTCTAGTATGTCATCATAGCCATCTGGTTCAGGTAACACATATTATGATTTATTGGATCAAAAAACTGTGGTACATTTACACAATGGAATACTCCGCAGCAGAAAGAAAGAAGGAGCTCCTGCACTTTGCGACAGCATGGATGGAACTGGTGAGCATTATGCTAAGTGAAATAAGCCAGGCAGTGAAAGACAAATACCATATGATCTCACCTATAAGTGGAACCTAATCAACAAATCAAAGAAATGAGCAAAAAATAACCAGAGACTTGGAAATAAAGAACAAACTTACAGTGACCAGAGGGGAGGGGAGAGGGGATAATGGGGGAGAGAAGGCGAAGGGACAAGCAAAGGAACATGAATAGAGGACTCATGGGCACAGACAGCAGGGGAGGGGCTGACTGTGGGAGTGGGAGGGATGCAGTGGGGTGTGCAATGGGGAATAAGGCAGCACAACTGTAACTGAGCAACAATAAACTTAAAAAATGTGAAATAGCACAGATTGTTTTTGATTTAGACATAACAGCTACCATTTATTAAGCATTTATAAATTATAATGCCCAAAATCATTCATTATGTTATAGATGAAAAATACTGAAACTAAGCAAAGTTAAATAACTATTCCAGGTCACAAAGCTGCAATTTGAGCTTAGGTCTGTCTGTAGCCAAACCCTAGTTACTTTTCACAATTACCTTGCTATGCTCCTTGGTTCAATACTTTAAATGTTATGAACTATGTTCACTTTTGTTATCTCCTATTTTTTAAACTTCTGTATCCAGACCTATTGACCACATTACAACAAAAATAGCTATCACAAAATGGTTTGAATTTTCTGATAATTATCTTTTGAGAAAATAAGAAGCATTTCATTATTTCCAGCTCTGAATAAAATTTTCTTAATCTCAACTGTATTTGAACAACAATAAAAAGAGATAGAGAGAATACCCTTTTTTAAAGTCCTCAAAAAAAAAACAAACCAACCCAACCAAACCAAGGTAATTTTTCTTTGTATTCAAGTATAACAAAGCACTCTATTTAAAATGTAACTCTTTATATCCATGTCCGAGACTCTCTATCATATTCCTTGTTTTCTTTCTTCTATAGCACTTAACTTTTAATAAATCACAAAATTAAAAAAAACTTGTTTAAATCTGCCATTTGTCAATGTGTAAAGAAGATCATATTAGGTTTCACTTTAGAAATTTTAAAGAAAGCAATCAACTATGAAAACATATTTGGGGGCAAATTAAAGATGACAGTGACTTGTAGCTCACGTTTGAAATAAACTAAATAACTTGATATTAAAAGGTACTGCACAAATCTTTGGTAACTAGGAAAAAATTTTCAAGTATTTATTAAAAGCCAAACATTAATTATATATATCTATAAAGAGCTCTTATAAGCATACATTGTCACATTTTAAAAATGAAGGCATAATATATATACTTAGTGCATCCTATTGGAATGATTATGCAGTTTAAATTTTCCAGTGAGTGAAAAGACAAGAAAGAGTTAAGGGAGTGTATTAAGGGGTTGCATTTGGAATTGAACTTTGAGATGCCAAGCTCATTTAACTTTGTGATGAGACTATTTTTTCTAGTTCAATTGTTTACAAATTTCCTCAAGAACTTACTCATGACAGCTCATTAGTAAAGCAATTTGCCAGTTTTTGTCAAAAAGCTTCAAAATATTCAGATCATCTGATTTAGTAATACATTCCTGGGAATTTATGCCAAGATAATAATTTGAAATTTAGTAAGAGTTTTATGTTTCTCTCTCTCTCTCTTTCTCCCCCCTTCCCTCTTTAAAAAAAATAAATAAATAAAATCTTAAAAAAAAAAAAAAAGCCCTGGCTGGCGTAGCTCAGTGGATTGAGCACGGGCTGCGAACCAAAGTGTTGCAGGTTTGATTCCCAGTCAGGGCACATGCCTGGGTTGCAGGCCATGACCCCCAGCAACCACACACTGATGTTTCTCTCTCTCTCTTTCTCCCTCCCTTCCCTCTTTAAAAAAAAAAATAATAAATAAATAAAATCTTAAAAAAAAGAGTTTTATACACAAATGTGTTCACTGTAATAGCATTTTTTATATAAAAATATTACAAATGACAGAAATAATGCATACTTCTTTTTTTTTTAATTTTCATAAAGAACTCAAGGACTACTTTTTTTTTTTTAAGATTTTATTCATTTATTTTTTTTAGAGAGGGAAGGGAGGGAGAAAGAGAGAGAGAGAGAAACATCAATGTGCGGTTGCTGGGGGTTATGGCCTGCAACCCAGGAATGTACCCTGGCTGGGAATCGAACCTGGGACACTTTGGTTTCCAGCCCGTGCTCAATCCACTGAGCTACACCAGCCAGAGCCATACTTCTTAAATAATGCTTAAGTATATATAGTAAACAGTGATATGGCTTCTCCTGAGAAGTCACTTCATCCTGCCTTGGCTGGTTTGGCTCGGTGGGTTGAGTGTTGGCCTGAGAACCAAAGGGTCTCTGGTTTGATTCCCAGTCAGGGCACATGCCCAGGTTGAGGGCCAGGTCCCCAGTTGGGGACACACAAGAGGCAACTGACTGATTTTCTCTCCCTCTTTTTCTCCCTCCCTTGCCCTCTTTCTAAAAAATAAATAAAATCTTTTAAAAGAGAAGTCCCTTCATCCCCACCCTTCCTCAGCAGTTACCATGTCAACAATGTTCTTTTTGTAGCCTTGAGGCATTAACTTTAAGAAAGTATATCATATGCATGCACACTCATAACAATGTTTCATATGAATGGGGTCAGGTCATAGGATCATTGATTTTTACAAAAGCAAAAAAAGAGGAATGCTTACATAAAGTTTGGTTTAGCCACTGTAGAATTGTTATACAGACTTTAAAATGTATACAAAAAGCTTATAACAAAATATGTATATTCTGTAGTGCTAAGAGTAAGATAAAAATATATTATATGGAATTATAGTTATGTATATACATACATTCATACATAATACAGAATGAAATAAATTAAAGTATTATCAGTTACTTTTAGTAATATGTTATTGGAATTTTGTTTTTATCTTTCTAACTTTTCCATATTTTTAAATCTGCAGTGGCAAATTCAATATTTAGTTAGATTCTCAAGTATGCTAATTAAATAAAGGGGAGAAGAGTTATTGTCATGTTCAAACAGTGAAGAAGGAATGCCTTTCATTTCTCTGTTAAGAATCAGAAATTCTGAATTTTAAAATAAACCCATGGGTTCTATTTTTAAGATTACACTTACATGAGATCATTTTGAGTTTCTTTTTCAGGGGCAAGGAGGAAATATTAAGTATAACTTGTGTTCTCAAGGTCAAGGTGGGTAAAGAGTCACTCTCCTATCTTTTTACAAGTTCATGGAAGCCTGAAGTGAAACAAATGGAAGCTTACCTTTGTTATGTAAGTTTATTTGTTAAAAATGTATTTATCCAAAAACTATTTATTAAGTTCTTATTACATCATAGCTGCTGTGGTACAACTAAATTCTTTCCTAGAGGCTCCTTAAGGCAGGTATTAGATATTTGCATTTATGGCTATCTAGCACAATATCTGGAAGTAAGTTGTTACCTAATAAGCATTTGGTGAATAAAATAAAAAAGTATGGAAAAAGCATATATAACCACTGCAGTAATATTATTATATCTATCATACAATCAAGAAAACTGAGGCTAAATAACTGACTCATGGTCTTATGGCAAGCTAGAACATGACCAAGTTTGTTTACTAACTCTACAGTATGACAACAGTATACTCAGGTGTTTTGTTTTTCACTTTTACAGACTGAATTATATCCCCCCCCAAATTCATATGTCGAAATCCCAGTCCACAGTACCTCAGAATGTGACTGTATTTAAAGATAGGATCTTTAAAGTGGCAATTAAGTTCAAATAAAGTCATTAGGGTGGGTCCTAATCAAATATGACCAGGTATCCTTATAAGATTAAGCTGGAACACAGACACATTCAAAGGGAAAACCAGGTGAAAACACAGGGAGAAGATAGTTATCTACAAACTGGGAAAAGAGGCATCAGAAGAAACCAACCCTGCTGACACCTTAATCTTGGAGTTCTATTTTCCAGAATTGTAGGAAAGTAAATTTATGTTATTTAAGCCACCCAGTCTGTGGTACTTTGTACAGCACCTGTAGCAAACTAATATACTACCTCTCCCAGAACAAAGCATTCCACATTTTTCCACAAGGTATCAAGATGTTAAATTACTGAGTCAATGTATTGAACTATGTTACAAAGTCAGGATAAAATAATCTACCTTTCAAGATTATTATAAAGATTCAATGAAACAACATATACAAAATGACTCTTGTAATGTCAGGAATATACAATTATAAATTAGTTCTAGTGTGTATCAAGTAGTAGCAAATAACACAGAGGAAGAAGGAGAAGAAAATTTCTAGAAGTATAAGGCATTATTGAGGGAGAGCTGTCCAGGCTGATGGGATAGCATGAGTCCAGCTAGGAAGACATCAAAGACAGCATGATATGTTTAGGGGATCACATAATAGCACAGCCTGGCTGGAGATAGTAGTGGAGAGATGAAGTTGGAAATGTATGTTTTGACCAAAGTAAACTCAGCCCAACACTATCACTGCCCCACCAGGTGAAGTACTCTTCCACCAAGTTTAGGGCTCTGCACTGTGGCTTTATAGAGAGGAGAAATACATAGTGCATTTTTTGGACCATGAGACACACCTAGGTTTTAGAGGAAAATAGGAAAAAAAATTTTGAAGCAAAAAATGTGGGAAAATATTTAATAACATAAATAACATAATATTTCACCAATGTAAATGTAAAGCAACATTCCAATTACAAGATGCACCCCCATTTCCTCCCAAATTTGGGGGAAAAGTGTGTCTTATAGTCTGAAATTTATGATACTATGTTTTTCTAGTAGCCTTGATTCTACTTTGAGACAGTAATTTTGTAACCAAATCTCTTAGACCTGTTTTTCCCCTCATTATCTGCTGTTGACCTCAATTTATACTCAGCTGAAAAACAGAAACCGGCAAATGTGAACTCCGTCATCTTTCTGCTGTCCCATGCCCCTTGCACCTGCCTACGTGCTTTTTCTTCCCATTTTTTTTTAAAAAATGGAGGAACTGTTACTCCATCAAAGGCTGCTTTCTCATCTTGTTTTTATTCATGGAAATTCGTATTCTTATTCAAGGATTTCTCTCCTTGCCTGATCATTTTTCTCTCCTGTATCATCTTTCCCTCTGTATGAGGTAACTTCAATTAGCATACATACATATTTCTTCTTCTTAAAAGGTATCCTTGATCCCAATCCCCTTTCCAGCAACCGCTTATTTCTTTGTTCCTTTTATAACAGAAATACTTGAAAATATTACTTATACTTACTATCTTAAGCTTCTCCAGTCTTCTCTTAAACTCACTTAAATTGGACTAATTGGCTATCTGTCCTCACCATTCTTCCAAAGCTTCTCTTGTTGAAGACAAAAATGATCTCCACATTATCAATCCAATGGTCAATTCTAAATCTTACTCATTAAACCAATCCTTCTGTAATTTTTTATCTTTTCTTGCCTTCTAGGATGCTACATCACCTTGCATTTTCCCCCTGCTTCCTTGGCCATTCTTTCCTGGTGTCCTTTGTTTTGACTGCCTCTTGATTTTACCTCTTAATTTTGGGAGTGCCTCAGACCTCAGCCTTAGGCCCTCTTCTCTTTTGCTAATAGCTTTTATATTTGTATTTCCATCTAGAAACTCTCCCCTGAACTCCAGGATTATATAATCAACTGCCTAAGACATCTCTATTGGGATATCTAATAGGCATCTCAAACTTAATTTGTCCTAAACTGAACTCCTGCCCTTCCTCCTTGCCTCCAGCATAACTTAGTTTTTCTGGTCTTTGCCATGCCTCGATACCCTCCATTTTGTAGGTGTGAAGGCCAAACCTTTGAGAGATATCCTTTTTCTTTTCTTATCTCATCTTTTTATAAACTTCTCTCTCCCTCAGACCTCATACTCGGCCCATCAGCTATCGACATTCACATATATCCAGATTTTGAATGCCTCTCACTGTCTCTACTGGTATCACCCATGTATAAGATAACATCGTATCTCATCTAGATTATCATAATAGCCTTTGAACTGTTCTCCCAGCTTCTATCCTTTCCACTTTCAGTCTTTTTCCAAAGAAGCAGACAGATCATGTTTCTTCTGTGCTTAAAACCCCATGATAATTCCTCATTTCACTCAGAGTAAAAGCCAAGGTCCTTATAAAGGCCTACGAAGCCCCAAACCATCTGGCCCAGGATGACCTCTCAGATGTCATCCTCTATTTCTCTTCTTTCACTATCTCCAATCCAGCTGCACTAGCCTCTTTGCTATTTCTTCAGCACACTAGGCATACCCCCATCTCACTGAGTTAGTCCTAGGAAGCATCCCCAGAGACCTGCAAGGCTGGTCCCACACTTCCTCTCAGTCTTCAGTTACATGCTGTGGAGACCTTCCAGGAGTCCTTCCCCGACCACCCTTTTTAAAATTGCAAACTACCCATAACTCCCTACTTTTTCTTTCTTTTTATAGCACTCTAGCTCCTAATGCTTTATGTAATTTACTTATTTGTGGTGTTCAGAGTTTGTTTCTGTCCCTTCCAACTGAAATGTACAGGAGAGGACAATTTTGTTGCTGTTATTTGGTTTCTGCAGCTAATAATTTTTTATGTTTCCATTTTTGCACACATTTAAGAACTTCATACATACCTTCCCCAACACTAATTTACTCAACATATTTATCAGCATTAAGTGGATAATGAACATAGGAGGTAAGTTGATTTTTCCAAAATGCAGGTTTTCAAGACCATTTTCTCGTGTAAAAATAAAAGTTCCACTGATATATGTGATGCTCTAGCTTCAGCAGCAATCAATACTGATGAACTGTGGAGTGCAAAGTGATGAACAATTTATTTTGAAATATGGTTACTCTTCTCTGTTGTATTCACATTCTGCTTACTTTGAATTACTCTTGAGTTTCAAAATACTGTCCTTTCTGAAGCTATTAAGTGCTAATAAACATTAGCATTATTCGGTTGAAGGAAGCCATTTATCAGTGATGCATGGAAACTGTTTCCAACCTTTGGTTAGAAAATGCTTTGAGGTGGAAAGTACAAGCCTATTCATTGCTTGTACGATAATGTTTTTACTTTGCAATTTAACCTTGAAAAAATAACATATATAGTCCATAAACAACTATAGCATACTTAGAACCTTATTAAGCGAGTAATGCTTAATACAAAGGTGGAAAAATGAGTCATTTCTGTCTTCCTCCCTCTGCTCTCTTTCTCTCCTAAATCTTTTACTCTTCCTAAGAAATAATAGAGAAGAATGGTTAGATATATGAGAATGTTGGCCCCCTGGCCCCTCCCTCTGAAATAAGTGCCATTACTTTCCTTATTCACAAGATGAGAGGATAAGTACTGGTACTTATTTCAGAGGCTTACAGTAAAAATTAAATTTCTACATGTCTAAACCCTCTTCTAAGTGCTTAATACATAGTAAGCACTCAATAAATCTCAGCTTTTGGTATGACTTCAGAGCTTGATATCTTTTATTATTAAAATACAGAAAAGGTATTATTATGGTTTATACCAAAAACCATACTACTTTCAAATACTACTAACCACAAATTACTGTTATGCTCTAAGTGATTTTCAGATGAGCTTTTCTGTTAAAAGACTATTAGATAATGTGATATAATTTTAGTTATTTAACTCATTTAAAAAGTTAATATTACTTTTTCCAAGTTACTTCAGACTTTATTTTCCTCTCTAAGAAATTTATTATCATTGATGTGTAAGATGAAAACACACACAGAATACATATGTGGTAGGTTCATGTAACTTGTGAGATTTATAAAAGATTCAAAAGTGTAAAATTACTTTGTCTTTATTACTTATTACATATATACGAACCCTTTTATCAGTCACAATAGATTAATAACTAAGGCCTATATGATATAATAAACATACTGATAAATTGAGATAAATCTATCTGTCTATCCCTCTATTCATCCATGTATCTCACTCTTAAACATTTCTTGAAAAACTTTCAGAATAAAAAAAGTTCTAATTATATACTTAAAGCATAGTTGAAAATTTCTTTTTCAAATATATTTTATTGATTATACTGTTAGAGTTGTCCCAATTTTTCCCCTTTGCCCCCATCCACCTGGTATCCTCACATTCCCTTTGGAAATCCTGCCCTTAGTTCATGTGCATGGGTCACTCATACAAGTTCTTTGGATTCTTCATTTCCTATACTGTTCTTAACATCCCCCTGCCCATGCTGTACCTACCACTGTGAACTTCTTAATCCCTGCACCTTTACCTCATTCTCCTGCACCTTCCCCCTCCCAACTGATCTCCATACAAATGATCTCCATAGGTATGACTCTGTTTCTGTTCTGCTTGTTTGCTTAGTTTGGTTTTTAATTGCAATTGTTGTGAATTTATTGTCCTTTTAATGTTCATAGTTTTGATTTCTCCATTTTCTTAAAAAATCCCTTTAACATTTCATATAATAATGACTTGGTGATGATGTGCACCCTCAGTTTTACCTTGTCTGGGAAGCACATTATTTGCCCTTGATTCTAAAATGATAGCTTTGCTTGATAGAATGATCTAGGTTGTAGGTCCTTGCTTTTCATCACTGAATGCTTCTTGCCAGTACCTTCTAGCCTGCAAAGTTTCTTTTGAGAAATCAGCTGACAGTCTTATGGAAATTCCTTTGTAGGTAACTATCTGCTTTTCTCTTGCTGCTTTTAAGATTCTCTCTTTATCTTTAACCATCAGCATTTTAATGATTATGTGTCTTGGTGTGGTCCTCTTTGGGTCCCTCTTGTTTGGGACTCTCTGTGCTTCCTAGACTTGTATGTTTAGTTCCTTCACCAAATTAGGGAAGTTTTCTTTCATTATTTTTTCAAATAAGTTTTTGATTTCTCCTTCTGGCACCCCTGTGATTCAAATGTTGGTACTCTGAAGTTGTCCCAGAGGCTCCTTACCCTATATTCCTTTTTTTCTTTTTGATTCTTTTTTCTTCTTGCTGTTCTGATTGAATGTTTTTATCTTCCTTGTGTTCCCAATTATTGATTTGAATCTTGGCTTCATTCACTCCAATGCTGATTCCTATGAATTTGTCTTCATTTCACTTATGTAAACTTCATCTTTGCTGGGATCTTTTTTTTATGCTGTTGAAGTACCCAATGAGTTCCTTGAGCATTTTATTAACTAGTGCTTTGAACTGTGCATCAGATAGATCACTTATCTCCATTTTGTTTAGTTCTTTTTCTAGAGTTTTGTTCTGCTCTTTCCTTTAGGCCATATTTCTTTGTCTCCACCTTTTGGCAGCCACCCTGTGTTTGTTTCTATGTATTAGGCAGAGCTTCTTTGACTCCCTGTCTTAGTAGTGTGGCCTATTGTAGAAAAGTACACTGGTAAGTTGGATGGGGCAGGGCCTTAGGTAATCACCAGGGCTGGGAAACCCATGTGAACCAGGTTGATGAAGTCTCAGATATTATGTCACCACTCTGTGGCCCTCTGTAGGAGAGGGCTCAGAAAGGGAACAATGTTGCTGCCTGGCCTCTGGAGTTTCCTCCAGAAGGAAGCTGTCTCCGGGCACTCACCATGAGCTAGACACTTCTGTTTCTCCTCGTATATCACTGGTGCCCTTCCAGCTGCTGCCCAAGTGCCTGAGCCCAGAGGGAGTGAGTCTGCAATAGTCCTAAGTCCATTGTGGGCCCTTTAAGAAGAGACTTCTGAGAATTTCTCAATTTCTTCTACCACCCCTACCCCCACTGGTTTTTATAGCCAGGAGTTGTGGGGACTTATGTTCCTGGCACTGGAACTCTTGGACTGGTAGTCTGGTGTGGGGTTGTGATCCTTGGCTCCTGAGGTATTCCTCCTGATTTTTATCTACCATATGTGGGTGTGGGACTGCTTGTTCCACCTCTGTGAGTCTGCAACCTTCCTACCTGTCTGAATGAATATGACTTCCTTAATTCCTTGGTTGTTTGGCTTCTGTACACTTCCATTTCCTGACAATTTTGGTGAATGTTGTTTTGTTGCTTAATTGTAGTTTTTGCTTTGATTGTGTGGGGAGGCAAGCTGTGTTTACCTATGTCTCCATCTTGACCAGCCCCTTTTTATTTTTCTACAGTTGAAAATTTCCAAAAGATTTAAAACTGTTAGGTCCCTATTGTAAATAAAGAAAATATATTCATTTATTTCTTCAAAGATGATGAGAAACTATTTGAACTTTTTCTTTTAAATGAACCCAATTTTCTATATCAGGAAAGATAACAGTAAAGTGACCATATAGTATTTAGAGAAATCTGAAAAAACAATCAGTTTTATACCTTGAAAGGTCAAATGTGATCACACACTCTTTTTGTAATTCATTACGGGAGAATTTAAATTCAAATCAAAACAAGGAATGAAATGTTAATGAGTACTTATATATTCATGCTAATCATTGATTATAGAAGGGTTTGAAGCCTGAAACTGAGTATATTTTGTTCTCATTATTTTTTAAAGCAAAAGGATCAATCCTGAAGACTGTCGATCATTGTATCTCACTTCTATACACTAAACACATCACTCAAATATGACCTCACTTAAATGTAATTGCTTGAAAATCAATTTGAATACTTAAAGCAGTGATAGATTTAATAAGGGTGGTGATTATCTTATCTGTCTCTCAGAAGTGGGGGGTGGACAAGGGTCAGAATATAGGGAAGATACTGGAAGTGCCTATAGCTAAGATAGATAGAATTAACTCTGTGTTTCAGAGGATAACATCTGGCAGCAAAAGTAGTAATGTTGTTAGAGTAGCAAACTCTTTCTGAATAATAGAGCCAAAGGGTCAAGACTCTAGAAGCTGAATATTCTACAAGTCAAAGGAGAAAATTTTGGGTCCACTATTGAAGAAAAAGTGCCATGAGCTAAAAAAAAAACTCAGGGTTAAAAAAGTATGTATAGAGGAAAAGTGGGAGCTAGAGGAGGTGGGCACACTAGTTGATGCTCTGAGGAGTGTGAACTACCCATAGAATTTATAAAGCAGTATAACTAGGCAAATCTGGAGTTTAAATACACAAACAGAGCCTAGGATTTTGTGGTGTACTTCATGAGTTTTGTTTTTTAACTGCTACTCCTTGAAAGTATTTGAGTTTGCTACTCCTGGGGATTATAGCTTAACAAAAGATTAGAATATCCAAGGCTATTTTTAATGAAATATCTGTGGCTTGCTTCACATACAGGTTGGTCTTGTTAAAAGACAGCTCAGGGGGCTGGACAAAAAAACAATCTGTTTATATTTGTTAGAATTGTTTGAAATAGCCTGATTGTCAAGTAATAACAGATAAAAAGATAGGAGATATTTTCTGAAAACATTAAGATGATCGCGTTAACATTGCTCAACATGTAGGGTTATCACAATGCAAAAATGACAGATATTAAAGCACAATTTCAGAACAAAAAGGCTCCATAACAAATGCAGGGTATGGTGATAACTATGATTTGATTTTGCATTGAGATGGGAATATATTTCAATTCTTAACATAATCTTTCAAGTCAAAGATGGATAAGTAAAATAATTTTCTTCCTAGCATAATGTATTCATAGATTTTCTACTTTCTTTGGGTGCTGTAGTACATAAAAGACTTCCTGATGTAGAGAAACACTTCCAGCTATTTCCTGCCCCATGAGGGCCTTGCCACTCTGTATGTGGACTTGTTAGGTGCACATCCACATCTACCATACCCCCTCAAACAGCCCCCTGGAGCCACCCGTGGCACAGGTAAGTGCACCTGTGCATAGTTCCACTTTAGAGAAAGGACTGGAGATAAATGGCCTATAAGCCCAGAAAATGATATTAGAAAAATTTGGGTAGAGAATTAGGGCCTATGTATACTAGAGTATGGTCTAGTGGGAACCCAGTGGAAGAAATGTGACGTAGAAATATAAAAGTTTTGAGAAGGATTGACTTCAAACTACACATACTACTTGGAGGTATACCTTCTCCATAAACCCCCTTGAAAATAATTACATGAAATAAAAGATATAACTGTGTGAGTGTTATGTGCATGTTATAGAAGGGGATGGGGTAGAGTAGACAAGTTTAACTTTGAGGTTAAATTGACTTTCAGCCAGCTCAAAGACTGAATATATTACAGTGAGTTTCATTATTTTCTTAAATTTTACTGACAGCATAGTAAATTTTATGTGTATCAATTTTTTTTTAAAATATGTAGAAATTTCAGCAGGGTTCCAAAGTAAGTTTGGTAGAATATTATTTTTTATGATAATAAGAAAAATACAATAATAGAGTGGCCAGTTTTTATCGTACTATACACTATGAAAGAATATTTTTTTAATATGAAGACAAGAATTGTGTTTGCCCTAGAAATGTGTTGACTAATGCTGAGATTTTTGTTAGATTAACTAATGCTCAGAGAGATTTGGTATTTATGATGACAAGGTTTACATATATGATTCTATCATAAATAAAAATGTCTCATAAGAAAGCATATTTACTTATTTATTTAAATATATTTATTGATTATGCTATTACAGTTGTCCCAATTTTTCCCCCTTTCTCCCCCTTTGCCTTGTACCCCTCTTCTTTCTAGCAATCCCTCACCTTAGTTCATGTCCAGGGATCATACATATAAGTTCTTTGTTTACTCCATTTCTTACACTATTCTTAACATCTCCCTATCTATTCTTAACATCTGCCTACCAATTATACTTCTTAACCCCTATACCTTTTCCTCTGCTCTCCCCCATCTCCTTCCCTGCTTATAACCCTCCATGTGATTTTCATTTCTGTGACTCTGTTCATGTTCTAGTTGTTTGCTTAGTTCATTTTTGTCTTTGTGTTTTTTTAAAAAAGGTTCAATTGTTGATAGTTGTGCATTTCTTGTCATTTTACTGTTCCTATTTTTGATCTCCTTCTTCTTCTTAGATAAGTCCTTTTAACATTTCACATAGTAAGAACTTGGTGATGATGAACTTCTTCAACTTGACTTTATCTGGGAAGCACTTTATCTGCCCTTCCATTCCAAATGATAGCTTTGCTGGGTAGCATAATCTTGGATGTAGGTCCTTGCCTTTCATGACTTTGAATACTTGTTTCCAGCCCCTTCTTGCCTGCAAGGTCTCTTTTGAGAAATCAGCTGATAATCTTATAGGAACTCCTTTGCAGGTAAGTCCCTGCTTTTCTCTTGCTGCTTTTAAGATTCTCTTTTTATCTTTAACCATTGGCATTTTAATTATGATGTGTCTTAGTGTTGCCCTGTTCATGTCCAACTTGTTTGGGACTCTCTGTGCTTCCTGGACTTGTATGTCTATTTCCTTTGCCAAATTAGAGAAGTTTTCTTTCCTTATTTTTTCAAATATGTTTTCAATTTCTTGCTCTGCCTCTTCTCCTTCTGTATCCCTGTGATTCAGATGTCGATACATTTGCAGGTGTCCCAGAAGCTCCTTTTACTATTCTTGTTTCTTTTTTTAATTCTTTTTCTTTTTGCTGTTCTGGTTGAATGCTTATTTCTTCTTTATATTCCAATTCATTGATTCAAACCTTGGCTTCATTCACTCCACTGCCAGTTCTCTTTAGATTTTTCTTTATTTCACTCAGTGTAATCTTTATTTCTGCCTCGGTCGTTTTTATGTTGTGGCCATACTCATTTAGTTCTGTGACCATCCTGATCACCAGTGTTTTGAACTCTGCACCTGATAGGTTTGTTATTTCTATTTCATTTAGTCCTTTTTCTGGTGTTTTGTTCTGTTCTTTCATTTGGACCATATTTCTTTGTCTGTCAGTTTAGCAGCCTCCCTGTGTTTGTTTCTGTGTATCAGGTTTCTGTGAATTAGAGCTGCTTTGACTCCCTGCCTTGGAAGAATGGCTTATGTAGAAAAGGCACATGTAAACTGTGTGAAGCAGAGCTTTAAGTAATTGCCAGGGTGAAGTGATCTGCTTCACTACTTTGTGGCTCTGTGTTGGGAAATGACTGGGGGAAGGGACAGTGCCACTGTCTGGCTTCTGGAGATTTTTCCAGTGCTTGCCTCATTTCCAGTTATTTCACCCACTCCCTGTATGCAACTGGCACCCTTCCAGCTGTTGCCTTGGTGATAAATTTCAGAGGGTATGGGTTTGCATACGTTCTAATTCTGTACAGGCCCTTTAAGCTGAGTCTCCTGAAAATCCAGCAGTTTCTCCTGCCACTCCAACTCCCACTGGTTTTGTAGCCAGAAATTATAGAGATTTACCTTCCTGGAACTGGAACCTGGTGCTGTGCTATCTGGCCTGGGGTTGAGATCACTCAATCCCAAGGTATCCCTCCCAATTTTTATTCACCACCCATGAATGTGGGACTGCCTGTTCCACTGCCACTGCCACCTCTCCATGCCACACCATGCCTCTTCACACCTCTCCACCCATCTCCCCTTCTCTGTCCCACATCCCTATCTAGATGAATGTGGCTTCTTTAAATCCTAGGTTATGGAACTTCTATACAGCTCAATTTTTCTGATGGTTCTGGGTGTTATTTGTTTTGAGGTCTAGTTGTAATTCTGTGGTTGTGCAAGGAGGAGAAGTGTGTCTATTTATGCCACCATCTTGACCATAAGTCCTCTAGAAAGCTTATTTAGAAACATGACCCCACATTAACTCAGAGGCCATATTTGTCTAATATTATTTTTGAATTTTTTTCTCATCAGAAATTGATATTTAATAGTGGAAAGGTAGTGGCTATAAAACATGATGCATTATAATAAAATGTAACATAATATAAAACAATTATCATAGTAAAGGCATTAACATTTCACTCACTGGAATTTCACTTATGGAGCTCACCAAACTATTTTGTGCCTGCTATAGAAACAGAAAGTTAGCAAAATAAGAACCCAAGTGGTCAAAACAGGTGTCACAAGTAAGTCTGCAAAGCTTTACTTTATCAATACTAGGCTAGGGTCTTTGGGTTTATTGAGAGTAATCTCTTCTTATTTTAGATATAATTTATATAAATTTATTTATCATCTATTTTATAGTATACATCTTTGTCCATGGGAGATGCACTACAATAACTCTGGTTTGAACTCTTCCCTGATGCACTGATGCTGAGCTTTTCCCTTCTGTCTTGGGTTACCCTACACTGAAAAACCAGGGAGAAACCAATCATGTTGTTTATTTCTACTACTCATAGAATAAAATATTACTCATTGCAATACACACAGAATTTTAATTACTTTTTCATGTTTAACTTCTTTCTTGACTGATAGCTCTTTGCAGGCTGAGACCATATTTTATCTATCCTTGAACTCTAAGAACTTAGTACAGTGACTAATGTATAGTATGTCCTTAATTAATATATGCTAAAATAAATTGCATGAGCAAAACAAACAAACAAGGAAAATATAACCAGAAACATTGAAGTGAAGAACAAACTAACAGTAACCAGAGGGGAGGGGAGAAGAGTTATAACAGGGGAAAACAGGGGAAGGTCCATCAAGGAACATGTATAAAGGACATATGGACAAAACCAAAGGGGGTAGGTTTAAGGGTGGGAGGTGGGAATGGGTGGGGCAGAGGGCCATGGTGGGGTGAAAATGGAGACAACTGTACTTGAACAACAATAAAGAAGTATTTTAGAATAAAAATAATAATAATAAAATAGTAAATATCCCCCCAAAAGGGGAAGTAGCAAAACCAATTCTAAAAAGTGAAGACAAACATTTTGATAGCAAAGAGAAAAAAGCAATATAAAATCAAATAATAGAATTCAAAGGTCATTGTGTTTAGGAGAAAATAAGTAATATCTAATCATATCATAGCATTAAAGCACAGTAAAACAGTACATTTTCCTAATGATCATCCCAGATTAAAATATTCTATTTATAAAGGCAGAGAAGTATGTAATGTTCAGAAGAAGGTTTAGGTATATGGAAAGTTATAAAAATTACCTGCTAATAGCAGAACACTAAAACATCACTAAGCTGTTATTAGGCATAGTCAGTGTACTACAACTCATTGTATCTCTGCTTTCTATAAGGATAAAGAGAAAAATGCTAATTTTTTAAGGAAACATCTTAAAAATAACAAAGGTGAAAGGCATTGCTACCTTTAATCATAGTGAAAAGAAAGAGTCCCAAAATATGTCATTGGTTTTGCATTACTCAGTGAGATATATTTGGGGTACATCTCAAAGCACTGTGTTGGTTTTATACCATATTATATTAAATCTTTTTTCCACATGGTAAATTTAAATAAGCCAACAAACAAAATAATGATTATGTGGCATAAAAAACTTAATGATTTGATTTCATTTATGTCACAGAATAAAAGCTATTATAATATCCATATGAAAATGTCACTTTCAAAATTATATGGCTCAAATATTAATCAGTATATTCACCCAAAGCCTGGTAAAAGAGTGTATTTTCAGAAAATAGAAGCAACAATGATTTATTTTCACAGCACCTTGGTGACAGGATGGTTTTTCCTAGGACTTTTGACTCTTAAAGTCACTTCTCCCTATGAAACCCATCTCAGCAGACATGTCTTTTGATCATTTAAGCCCATAAAAGGTACTTCACATTAGAATTATACTTCTTCAAAAGCAATAAAGATAAGTCTTCTCCATGGGTGGTAGCTCTTGGTTATCACTAAGGCCATGAAGAGCACAGATTAAAAAAAGAAGAAGAAGGAAAATTGAACAGTTATAATGGGAGCCTGGATGTACCCAGTCAAATTGTTCTACTCTCTAGTAGTTATGTTATGTTTGCCTGTCTTTGCCCTTCAAAATCAGCTTAAATGCACCATTTCTGTCAAGAAACCTTCCCATTTGCTTCTCAGTTTGATTTAGAGGACCTTTTCTCTGTTCTGTTTAAAAACCCATGTATACCTACTTCTGCCTTAACTCTTACCATGATATACTAAATTATTTTATTTACTTACTTTTTAAATCAGTTGGAATAAGTTAATTGGAGGCAAGGGTCATTTTGTTTCTCTTTGTGATTCATAATTGATGTTTGTTTAATTAAAAGTTAATTACTGACTGATGACTAAAAGTTTCTATTTCAGATTAGAACATTTGATACCAACTTGAAATCTGACAATTATTTGAGGAAGTGTTCTAATATTTAAAAATAATTTTGTGATAATTTCTTTCTTTCCTCTTTTTTTATATTAATGCCGTTGGTCCATTTTTAAATGCATCTATCTTCCTTCCTTCCTTCCTTCCTTCCAGGAAGGATTGGGAAGCTGCTGTTAGGAAGTCATCCCATCTTAATCCATCTGGAAAAGTACTTGCTTTTATTGCTTTCATCGTCTTCTTTAGGTGAGATGAGTTCTCAAATGAGGCTATAAGTGACTGAAAGGTGAGGTCTACAGTAAGCCAGGAAAACCATACCAACATCATGGATGACTTGAATTGCCTTACCAGTAGCCAGGCCTTGTTGCTGTCCTCTGAACCACATTCTGTCTTCCACCATATAATTAATTCAATAAGCAGCATTTATTGAGTAACTTTCATATGACAGGTCAATGTTCTAGGTGCTTAAAATATTTATTGTACTCTTCAATTCATCCAAATCCCACAAAATGACACCCTCTGAAACTCTTTAGTTGCTCAAATATCTCTCTGAAAAATATACCATCACAATATACATGTCACATAATACTGATCTCTTGTTAGCATATATTGCCAAATTTGTTAATTATTTACTTCTCATTTCCCTTTCCATGTTATAAATTCCTATAAGGAAGGGATTATGCATTAATTTACTGCATTCTTAAATCCAAATTCATTAAAAGTCACACAGAAGATGCTTAAATTTGTTGAATTAATGAAACTGTATTTACCAGCACAAAAGTGACAGACTGCTTCACTAGAACAATGTTGACAATGAATACATGGCAGATTAAAAATAAAGAGAGTATTAAGAAAAAAACATATATTGCCAGACATTTATTGACCAGGCATTACATTCAAGGCATTTTGGGAAATAAAATAGATGCCAGGTTTTGTACCTGTACTTCAGGGACTTATGGTCAACTGAGGACTCTGTTACAGGATTTACTCGGATAAGTGCAGTAGGGATGATTCAGTGAAGAATGAAGTTGCTTTAAAGAAGAAGCAGTATTAGAACTGAATTTTGGAATCTGAGAAAAATTTCACATGGGCAAGGAATAGAGATGTTTCAGGAAGGAAGTAGTAAAAAATAGAGGGATATGTAAATTCAGGAATTCTTTAGGAACACTGAATGTGCCCCCAAATTGGGGTTGAGTGTAGAATAGATGTGGCCATGGTGTTAAATGAAACTGGACATTCAAGCAAATAAATCACCAAGAAGATAATGGAAAACAACTTATCCATAAGTGAAGTTTGCTTATCAAAATCAGCATTAAAAATGAAATAAGTCAGGCAGAAAAAGTTAAGAAACATAGGATTTCATTCATTTGTAGAATATAAAACTGAAAATAACAAATAAATGAGACAAACACACAAACAAACAAAAACTCATGGACAGCACTATAGTGGTTACCAGAGGGATGGGAGTGGAGGGTAAAGGCGACCAAATATATGGTGACGGAAGGTGATGAGCACTTTGGGTGGTGGGCACATAATGTAATATACAGATCATGTATTATAGAAATGTACACTTGAAACCTATATAATTTTATTAGCTAGTGTCACCCAATAAATTTAATAAAAAGCAAAAAATAAAGTACTTCATCAGCACATGACTTAAGTGTCACATATAACAAGAAACAATTGGTTTTGTTGTGATGGAGACCACTGGAAGTGAAGTGGTTCTTACTATTGTCTGTGGACTGGCTTTGTGAGGAGAGGGGAGGACAAGTGTATATTAAAAAAATTTACCTTACATTAGCTGAAGGATGTCATGTCAACAAGTAGGGAGGGTGAATAGAGTAAGGGCATAGTGAACTGTGGTTTGAGGATATTTGTGTCTAGGAAATGTTGGCAATTGACCAGCCCTGATACTGGGGACAGAGTGATGAAGCTGGAATCAAAACCAACTACTGATTGTCAGGGAAATATGTCAGCCTGTTTGAGAATGAAGGCATTTATTTGTTTTTTTATTCAGGCCGATTCTACCGGACACTATCACACTTACAATAACAATCTATTTGGAAGTAAACAAGATGTTTAGAAAGGAGTGTAAAAATCGGTAATTTTGGAGAACAACATGAGACAAATAAATCAAAATAGTATCTTGACGGCTTCATGATGTGAAGCAAGATATTCATTCCAAAAGAATAAAATCACGAGTGCAGAGATGGTGAAATAAAGAACACACTGACAGTAACTAGGGTGTGGGGATAGTGGGAGAAAGAAGAAGGGTCATCAAGGAGTATGTATAAAGGATCCATGGACAAACCAAAGGGTGGGGTAGGACTGAGGGTGGGAGTGGTGGAGAAGAATCATGGGGGGGATGGAGACAAGTGTACATAAACAACAATAAAAAATATAGAAAAAAGGGTTCATTTGCTGGTTTAAATGAGTCTCTAACAGACTGATGCTTTAGCTTTCTGGCCAAGCGATGAGAAAACAACTAAAACAACTACAGAAGAGTTTTGCACACTAAGAATAGCAAATCCAGAAAAGGAGTTAAAAAGTAAAGGGCAAATTGCTATGCTGAACATCAAAACTAGATGATACAGGACTTGAATTCCCTTTCTTAAATATTTAATTAGAATTCATCTCATTAAAATACAATTTTAAAGTTTTCTGCAAATAAATAACCTTCATAGTGCTATAAGAAATCTCACTCCTAATCTCATGAAGATTATGATAAACATCATTTATTAATCACATATATACTTGGTTTTTTATTTTAGCTTCTATTAAAATGTGTTTTAGTTATTTTACATATACTTTTTCTCGAATCCTCGAAGCAACTCTATCCTACACATTAGGTTATATTACCCTCATGAAACAGATAAGGAAATTGAGCCTCAGAAAAGCTGAGTTAATGCTGAAGGTCATATAGTTAATGAGCTGCAGAGCAAGGGTAGATCTACTCCAAATTAGGTGAACTCCAAAGGCTCAAAGGTCCCATTTTCTAGAACTGATCTTCCTATTTTCAGTTCCCCACGTGTCCCAACATCCATTGGATGTAAGTTTCCCAACTCATTAAACAACAACTCTACACTTCTAGTTGTTCAGACCAACAGCTTTGGAGTCATGCTTGACTGTTCTCTCTTTTTCCAACCCCACATCCAATATATTAGCACATTCTGTCCTACCTATTGAGAAATGGACCACTTCACATACTCCTTGCTACTATCATTGTGGTCTGAGACAAACCTAACTGGTCTCCCTTCTTCTTCTTTGCCCACTATAGACTGACTAAAATAAAGCATTCATTGTGATCTTTTAAAATCTTTGATTCAGTTACACACGTTCTCTGCTCAAAATTTCCTAATGTCTTTCCACCTTAAATTAAAAGCAAAGTTGATATTATGCAGTAATTCCACTGCTGGATATTTTTCTGAAGACAATGAAAGCATTAATTTGAAAAATATAGACACCCCCATGTTTATTGCAGCTTTATTTACCATAGCCAAGACATAAAAGCAACCTAAGTGTCCACCAATGGATGACTAGATTAAAAATGTGCTATATATAATAGACAATATTATTTCATCATAAAAAAGAACAAAACATTGCTATTTGTGATAACATGGATGGACTTTGAGGACACTATGTCAAGTGAAATGTCAGACAGAGAAAGACAAATACTGTATGATTTCACTTATATGTGGAATCTAGCCAAAAAAAGAGATAACAACAGCACAAAAAGGCAAACAAAACATCCAGCTCATAGAACAGAGAACAGATTGGTTTTCACCAGAGGCAGGGGATAAGATGGGCTATATGAGTGAAGGGGGTTAAAATATAAAAATTTCCAGTCATAAAGTGAATAAGTCATGGGGATATACCATATAGCATGGTGAATACTGTTAATAATATTGTATTTCAAATAATATTTGAAAATTGCTAGGAGAGTAGATCCTAGTTCTCATAAGAAAATAATTTTCTAAATATGAAGGGTGATGGATATTGACTAGACATATTGTGGTGATCATTTTGCAATATATACAAATATCAAATCATTATGTTATGTACCTGAAACTAATAAAATGTTCTATGTCAATTATGTCTCAGTAAGCAAAAAAAGATTTAAAAAATGTCTAGTCATTAGCTTATAAAGTTGTATGTGAGCTGACCCTGGACTATCTCCTGACTTTAATTCCCACCATTTTCTTTTGCTCTCTGTGTTCTATGTCTTTGCTGTTCCTTGAACATGCCAATCCTGCCCACTTCAGACCATTGCATTGCTGGTCCCCTCATTCCAGATAACTGCATAAACTGCATGACTCACTCCTTCAATGTCTTTAGGTTTCTACTCTCATGTCACTTAATTAGAGAGTCTATCCCTGACCATTGTGTATAAATTGTAAACCACTTATCCATATCCCACACTAAACATTTTCCCCTTTGCCTTGTATTATTTATTGCCCTCTATAGCACTAGAATGCAGGTTTCATAAAAGCAGAATATTTTTGAGCAGAAATATGTTTAAAACCAGGTGACGTATGAAAAAGATGACCCCATATAGCATAGAACAAAGCAATCACTCACAGCTTTTCAGTGAGACAACATATGTAACTACTTTTCATAAGAGAAATTATTCAAGTGAGTCTACCAACACATTAGAGTTTTAGCTTGCCTTCTTGAAATATAGGAATTAGGGAAATTGAGGAAAGAGATTTTCTAGCTACGAATTGAATAATAAGAATGATGATGCATATAGACTATCCATAGACTGAAGTCTATAGAAATGCTAATTTCATTAGGCAGCATTCCCTTATAGTCTATCTCCTTTATATTACAGTAGCACTTTGTTCATATCTTATGACTCTTACCCCAGGATCATATTATGCGTGTATGTATGTATTTATGTATGTGTGCTCCTGAGTCTGCCAAAATGCATTCCTGTTTGAGTCTTTTACACAAGGAGGTTGTAGGCAGCAGTGGACAGAACACTGCTCTTACGAGGCATCCAGGTATGACCCAGCTAAGGAGATCAGCATTCTTACTTGGGTTGCATGCAGCATGGCTCAAGGGTAGTGAGGAATATGGAAAAATTGTTTCTGCTTTGGATCTCAGAGATTTGCATGGTAGGTTATGAATGTGTATCTTTATGGTTGAGCTTGGGCAGCTCAAATGCCACTCTCAGGTGGCAAAATCTGTGGGGATTAACAGATGGAAAATCTTGAGAAGATTCTTTATGAACACCCAATATAACCTGAAGAAAAAATTCCATACAATAACTGTAAAACATTGAAGGGAGGCCAGAGGCCCTGCGCTCTGTAGGCCATAAATTGATGAATTTGAAGTTCTTACTGATGATGTGAACTTTTTTTTAAAGATTTTATTCATTTTATTTTTAGAGAGGGAAGGGAGGGAGAAAGAGAGAGAGAGAGAAACATCAATGTGCGGTTGCTGGGGGTCATGGCCTGCAACACAGGCATGTACCCTGACTGGGAATCGAACCTGTGACACTTTGGTTTGCAGCCTGAGCTCAAACCACTGAGCTATGACAGCCAGGGCTTGATGTGGACTTTTTGATGATGTGGTGAAGTTTGGAGAAATTTGGGTTAAATAGCATGAGAAAACCACCTGGTGGTAAAATTCAGAATTAGAGTTAATGATAAACCAAAGAATTTGTTTTAAAGTTGGTCTGGTATTTGTTCCATTTATCTGCATCACTGTGGCAACATGAGCGCAGTAAGTTCTCTTGATATCTGTTTTTGGTTCAGAGAGAGACATGCTTGTAAGGGACCTGCCTTCCATTAACAGAGATTGCTTCCTTATTTAGGAATTAAACAAGCTGTGTGTTCTCAGTAAGTTAAATGAAACAGTTCATGTTTTGTGGGAAGCTTAGCCAGACTCTAATTGTTTTGTTTCCTAAAGAAAAAGCACTCTTTTTCCTTCATGAGGGATTAGTTTGATTTGACATGATTGGAAAAAGAAATTGTAGAGACAACAGCAATTTTTGAGAGTAGAGTTTTAAAAAAATCATTGTCATTTTGATAGTCTAATATCAACTTTCATGCTACTAAAAACATTGTTGTCAGTGTAGAAAAATGAAGAAATTTACCATTCTTCTCTTTTCAAGACAGCTAAAAGTACTCTTCTACCTTTTCCCAATTAGCTTTCTAGTTTTGCTGAGCCCAAGCAAAATTTTGAGCTCTGTCTTTCTCAATGTTTATGTATCTGTTTTGAAGAATTGTTCTCAGGAGATTTCTTAGGGAGCAGATTAAGGTAGAGTTTACCCTGCTGCAAAAAAAATTGACTGAAAATTCCAAGAGATTTTTTATTTCATTTATTCAAAAAATACTTATCAGAATCTACTATGAGGCAGGCACTGTTCTAGTAAGTTCTGGGTATACCACCATGAATAAAACAGACAGTAATCCCTGCATATTGTGGGAATGATGCAGAGAAACAAACTCATATGTAACATTATACTATGTCAGAGGGTACTGCTATGGAGAACAACAAAGCAGGGATATAGGGTGAGTATCAGGGTTGGGAAGGACAGGCTTCCAACTTATGTAGGTTGGTCAGTGATGGCTTCAATGAAGAGGCAATATTTTTGCCAACTCCTGGAAATTATGAGGGAATAATTCACACAGATAATCTGAAAATAGAATAAGAGCCTTTTAGACAGAGGAAACATAGGTGCAGTGGAATTGAGGCAGGAGCCTGCCTGGAGTGTTCCACAGACATCCAGGAAGCCATGGGGGCTGCAGCAGAATTAGCACAGGGGGAGAGTGCAAGAAGCTGAGGCCAGAGGCCACAGAGGTGAGATGGGGAGCTCAAATTCTGTGGAACACTGAAAAAACTGCTTTTGAATCTGAAAGGGGAAAGTCTTTGGAGAACTGTGAACAGAGATGAGCTATGCCTTGACCAAAATTTTCTAAGGGCCACTCTTGCTGTTTGCTGAAGATTGACTGTAAGGGAGCATGAGTAGAAGTACGGTTGTGCCATTTGCAGCTGACTGCACAGTTGATTGTCATTATTCATGGTAGTGACGGTCCATAAAGGTGCATCCTACGCTGACTTAGTGAATACGAAGTTTTTTTATTTCCTAAGGGAAATAAAGGGTTAGGCTCCTGTGAGCATCTGGTAACAACCTTTTCATCAACAGACCAATCCATAACCTCATTTTATGCCTGTTTTTGTTTAAAGGCATCTTATTTAATATATATTTTTTGTTTTAGTAACTTTGAATGCCAACAGTACTATAACTTAACCCTGAATGAAGCTTATCTAAGACACATAACCTCTTTAAGGCATATCACAGCCTTTTCACATTTAGAAATACTAGAAAGTACTTCAGTACTATTTGGGGCCATTTAAAATAGCAAAATCACCAAAAAGGACACAAAAATGTAAGAAATATAACACCTATTAGACCACAGTAAGAACACTTGTTTACTATGAAAGCTCAAACACGGTGGTAGCAAGACCCCCTACATAGCCTTATCTGGGAACTTCAGAGTCAGGCAACTCATTTTTCTCATTTTTTTTTTGGCTACTCTGCACACATCTGCAAATGACTGTGAAGTGCTGTATTTATTTAAGGGTTACAAATAAATTTCAGTCAGTGAGTGCATTCCCAAACACAGAATTGTAAACAAGGAGGACTGACTACAATATTTTGTTCAGGGGCAGTTCTCTATTTTGTTTCTACGTGTCTTGTAACACCTTTTGTCCTGGATTCTTTTCCAGGATATTTGTCTAGCAAACAGCCTTGAGAAACATAAATAGTACTTTTCTCCTGTTCAGATGGGCATATTTTGGGAAGGTTTTCTAGTAGTCTCTGTGTAAGCCTGGGGTTTCCTATACCCAGTGTGTGTGCAGGATCTGTCTGGGCCTGCCTCTGCATTAGCTGCCTTGGACTGGGGGCAAAGAGAACCAGTGAAAACATGAAGCTTGTGCTGCTTGCTCTGCCATGAGTAATAAAGTCCTTCACTTCTCGTCCAGCAGTCTGGTGTCTTTTGCCAGCATCTATGAAACTGGCAAGCTGACTAGGGTAAGGTTAAAACCTGAGACCCTTCAAAATTGTTGATGAAATCATAATTTTAAAATTTGATGCTTAAAATATTAAAAAAAACTTTTGTTTACGTGTTTGGGGGGAAGCACAGATATACTGGCTCATTCAGTACTATTTCACACATTTCTTGATAGGAGCTTCAACCAAAATAGTAAAACAAGTTATTTAGTCCACAATCACTTCTAATGCACAAATATCCACTTGAATTAGTTTCTCTCTCTCTCTCTCTCTTTAACTACAAAATTGTAGAAAATGTTCTCTTTTCTGACCTTGATCACCGTCTTGTAATATAAAACTTTAGGTTACTATGTGTCTACTGGCAAATCAAAATAACACCATTTAAATGTGGTTTCACTTGAAGAAAAAAGTATAATTTGAGAAATAGCTATAATTTTACACTTATAGGGGCTATTTTGACTGAGATAGCATTCTGACACAAAACATTGAACAAATATAGCTAGAAATATAGGATTCCCTTCTGTTTTTCACATGAGGATACCCTTTGTTAGAAATAATTTATATGGATAATATTCTAAAATTCAACTGTATCACAGAGTCCTCATTTGTTTTAGAAAGATCTTCAACTCTCCATCAGAATAAAGAATTACTGATAATGCTTTATTTTTGACATTATTATCATAACAATACTGGTATTGTAAATGTGAAATAATGATTCATATATTAAAGCTATTTTTTTAGGAAATCAGAGATTCTATAATGAAAAGAGTCCATTAGAATCTTAATTTAAAATTAGATAGTACAAAAGGGTCAACTTTCATATCTTGGTAGGGTTTTCAATTTGAGAACTAGCTCTCACATCCTCAGTACTGAGCCCTCTTAACAGTGAAATCTAATTTAAAATTTAAAGGAAATTGAGAAAGGAATTGAAATTCCCACAGATGACTCAGCTGTGTTTGAGTCTGCACTCTGCCTGCTAAGCAGTCATTATATCTTCTTTTCCTGATAACTTATTCCAGTCTGCCAATCATCTAATGCAGAGAAATTTATGGCAAAATGTGAAATCTAAAAGGTTTAAAAAATGGAATATAACCTTCCATTCATCACCCCTTTTTAAATGGATGACATCTATCAAATGAAAGTTTTTCTCTTTGATTTCAGAACTTTCTATTTGACAGAGTTTCAATATGCATAATTTTTATTAAATATGATATGATGAATATATCCCCCAAATATGCAAAAAATATTATTAGTGATTTGTGGATAAGCACACAGCTTGGTTTTTTTTCTGGCCTGTACCCACCAGGGAGGAAGACGTGATGATGATTTTGGATACAAGAAGTTCTCCTCTGTCTCATCTCCACCCATAAGTGTGGGACCTCCAGACTTTTTCAGTTTCCTTTCGTTAGTTTTGGAAATCACCTGTGAATGTTTTACATGACTTCCCAGACTTTGGGCAGCCATGAGGCTCCTTTTCTTCTATTCTTGGCATTTTTTTGCTTGATCTCGAGGCCCTAAGGTCTTGGAAGTCTGATAAATGTACCTCTTTCATCCAATTGTTATGGTCACTTCTGGGGCTGCTACTGATGCTGGGCTGGCTCTGTCTGCATCATGCCTTTTTAGGGGTCCTGTTTCAGTGCCTGCTCCATTGCCTTGAAGTGTAGAGAATATCTTATACATTATATCATTCTTTGTTAACTGGTTAGTTATAAAGCTTTGTTAAAATGTGTTCTCAAGTTCTTGCACATATTTGGGTAAAAAAGTAATCATTTCAGTTGTTCTGTTCAGTTTTTCTATTAAAAACTCCACTAGAGATGGAGCATGTAATAATAAAGTTGCTCTTGCACCCTGACAATGAGGACATTGCTATTCAGCTGAGCATCCTCATCCTTATGACTAACTCTTTCCCTGGAAGCAACTCAGAATCTGAGGGCACTAAATCTTGGTGGCCCATTTCATCAGCCAGTGGTTAGGAGCATGGAATCTGGAACCAGGCTATTGAGGTTTGAATATCAGATCCATCACTTGATATTTCTACGATCTTTGTCAAGCCACTTAACCTCTTCAAAATCTTGTTTTTTAATCTACAAATTGAATAGTCATGAGGATAGAAAAAACAATATATAAAAAAATAGTGTATGGCCCTAGTATGCCCTTTTTAGGTTTCTGTGATTAAAATTATTGAGGTTGCATTATTTCAACATTAAATAATAATATCACTTTAATAATTCCTGAAGTTCCTGTTATTTTATATTAATTTCTATTGACCATCTCCAGATATGACTGTTTAATTTTAATCTCCTTTCTCCACTTCTGAAACCTTTCATTCATCACAGTCTACTGTCATGATATTTTAGTCACCTATCAATGAAGGTGTTGGAATCAGTCCAACAGGTTAGCCTAAAATAAAGGGTTTATTTCACGTTCTAAGAGTAATCAAAAATCACATAAATATATTAGCCTAAGATGTAAGTGACAAACATGAAGCCTGTTTTCTGCTCCTAAAAATCCCTATCCCGCTTTTTAGGAGAAGGTAAGAGCAGTAGCCTTTTCGTACAGGATCCCAGTGGAAGTAAAAGTGAATGGTCCATTTTACCTCAATACTCATTCTGAAACGATTCAGGTCACTGACTGGGTACAAATAAAGTTCTTCTTTACTTCAACTCAATTACTAATGAACATTCTGAACATCCTCATTGCCCTCAAAAGTAAATAAGCAGCTGTATTAGGTTCTATAAGAATTTGTACCCTAGGTAATCTAACTATAGATTTCCGCCCCAGTATAGCCTTCAGTTAGTCTCCCAAGGAGATACTCAAGTAGAACATTGTGAAAAGAACCCAACCACAGAAAACAAACAATAAGAACCAGTGCTCTGAATATGAGTTCTTTAAAGATGGAGCAGAGGTGTTTGGAAGTAGAAGGATCAGATTTTTTTTTCTGAATTTGTGCATCTATGCTTGAGACTTTGATTGTATGGCTGAATCAGAGGTGGGGTTTTTTCTTTGTATTTAGGAAATATACTATGGTAGAGGGCATTTGTGTTTTACCAAACCAAGTACTACAATATTTATAGTAGATATAATTTTTATGGTTAGTGGAAACTCTTCATCCATAACAGTAGTTCAGTCATTTGATCTACCATTTAACATCAGTGTCCACTAGAAATTTGTTAAAACATATGCAATGCCTTAAGTAGTATTACATATGATATAAAATGATATAAAATATTTACACACATTAAAGTATTATTTTAATTACTATTAAGATAAGCTAAAATGAGTTCCTACTAATATATAAACAATATAGAAGCAGAAACATAGTATTATAAGAAAATACTAAATGTAAAGTGATAAGAATATGAATGAAATATTACCTGAAGATAAGGTTAGCCGAAGAATTTCTTATCCTTAAGGGGGCATTATCAACGTATACTCCCCTAGATAATTACTCAGATGCCAGACTTCTATACATACTACAGGCCCAAAGCATAGCAACCGATAATATACTGATACCTTTATCCTTCTGGTGCAGTAAAACATCTATGAAAAAAAACACACACACTCACCTTCAAAGCTACTTGAATAAAAAACTAATCATATACATTTTTTTTATGAAACAGTGAATAGTGTAACCAGGTCCAAGAAAAATTAAACTTCTTATGGAATATTTGATTGAAATGATGACTAGAATTTGTTATCTCTCCTTGTAATAGCAGTTCTTTTTGGCATAGTAATTATGAAGCAAAATAGGAAGGAAAATACGTGCCAGGGAGTATGAAGTGCAGTGTGAGTGTGAGTGTGTGTGTGTGTTGTGTGTGTGTGAATGAAGGTGTATAAGTTTGTGTAAAGTGTGATGTGTGTATGCAGAAGAGTAAAGATGAATAATTTAATTTTGTAATAAGCAAGGCTGAAAAAATCTCAATTCTCTATTTATTGGTGATTCATTTTAAAATTCCCACTATGCAATCTCTCTGCATGTACTTTGTTTTATTTGATAAAGGGGCTTGCATGTTGAAGAACAGGCTAAATTTATTTCATTTAGTAAGTTGGACACAATCATCTGTAGTAGGTCTAAGCTGACATAATTTTTCAGAAATAATTACTGGGTTGATTGATATGAACAAATTACTTAATATATTTTATATTCTGTTCTTGTCCCTCAATCTTCACATTTTAAGGCACTTTTTATTTTTACTATCTCCATAGACTGTAGAATATAATTACGAGTGAACATATGTCTTCAATAGAAAATAGAAGAGATTTGGCATACTGATTATTATGTATACTTTAATTTTCTTATCTTATGCTTTATGCAAGACTTGAAATTGAAACCATTCTAAAGGAGATCCATTCTTACAGACACTGATATTCTCTGCTTCTAAAATTGATTTCTATAGTTTTTCTCTAGTGTGTAGTTCTCAAGTATGGTTACGGTTAAAAGCTGGAATAAAGAGCAGGAAATGTGACACAGGTATTCTGTTGGGTTACATGCTTCATAATCTATCAAAAATGATAAAAGAATAATGGGTCTGGAGTTCTGGTTAGTTCCCTGTAGTTTTCATTAAGTTTATTTTTTGTCAAAGCATTTGTTTTTATTGTGTTCTTTGTTGTTCAGTAGTAGATTTCATGCTAAAATTCAATGATGGCATCCATTTGTAGAGCCCATTTAAATCTCTGATTACTGGAAAGAAAGTATGTAATAACCACTTATTTGCCCACATTGGGGCAGTGGAATTTTTAGTTGGCTTCTTATCTTCAGAAAAATTTTATTATATTTTTCTTCAGGGTTTTTTGAATCCTATATACTTATTTTGTAATTCTACATTTCACTGATCTTTTAAAGTGTCCATTTATATGCATTTATTCTTTTTTAATCTCTTGAATCTATTGTTTTCTCAGGCAGTTTCAATATTCTGGTACTACATATGCTTCTTCCCTTACTCAGGCACTGTAGTCTGTTAATAACAGCAATCAAGGCAGTTCATTCTGACAAATGTGTGTCAGAAAAAGCCTGCTGTGACTTTGAAATATTGAAAGTGACTGATAACATAATGTGTAATGCAGAATAAATGCATACAAATGGAAGTTTTAGCTGAGCAGTCAAAGAATAAACTAAATACAGTGTCAGAACTGGGCCCTGAAAGCTCTGGGTGCCAATGGTTACAGTGGCAAATTACTAAATGCACTTCACAAAGTGTTTTATGAATAAAGCAGGGGCGAGAGCTTTATCATTTTTCTTTGTTCTTTGGCTTCTACAGGAAGCACAATGAAGTGATATTCCCTTAAAAACTTTCTGGTTTGGGAAGTCACATAGTGTTTAAGAAGTTAAAAGCATAAGGGCAGTTGGGAAATCTGATAAGGGAGAGGACATGATCACTGGCATAGGACATGAAAAGTTTGGCTGTCAGACAGACAGACATCTGGGCTACAATATATCCACTTATTAAGCAACACCTAGGAAATGAATAAAACAACAACCACAAAAACAAAAAATAAACCCTTGACTGGCAATTTCCAAAAACCTGTCCTTATTTTGTAAAACTTACTGACATTTCAAATGGATTATTTTGAAAAAGGAATAATAGAAATAACTCCTAATATTTGAACATTGCATAAATGGCAAATAAAGTTTTCACATGTTGAAACACACTGGCTTTACATATTTCTAGCTAACTCCTGTTACCTGTGTGTAGGGCTCCTAATAAAATCAGGCACATTGATGTTGGATTGGACTCTCTCATCCAAGAGAGGAACCACATCTTTTTGCAGTAATATAGGTTGTTTAGAGAAAGACATTGGTGAAGCAGTCAAACTAGGGTGGGTGGGGGGACAGTCTCTCACTGTCTTTCCTTCCATTTTACCTTCTCCTTCTTCTCTTTTCCTCCCCACTCCTTTTTCTTTAAGGTAGCTATATTTAAGAGACAGTTTATTTTTCCCCAGGGATGTCAAGACTAGAGGAACAAGTTAAGATGGTTTGTGAGTATTCTGTTGGCAATTTTCATGCATACAAAATAGAATACTTCTGGGCAGTGTTATAAAAATAGGTATTACAGAATGTGCATCAATTTATATGTTTTTTTTTCAAGAAGTGTGAATGAATTTGGTGTTCTCCTGTCTTGGAGTTCAAGAGTACAAGCCTGAGATACACTGGTGCTGGCAGGTGCCCTAGGAGATGTTGCCAAATATATTAACTAATAAAAATGGAATTTGCATTCTCTGCCATTATAAATGTGACTGCTTGAGCAGACTAACCACTGGGGTGGAAAAGTGACAGTGCAGAGAAGTCTCAGAGATTGTTCTAATAACATCGTTCACATCCTTTGTCCTATAGCTTTTTTCATTCATTTTTTTTGTTCCACATTGTTCTTTCATGACTCAAGTTTACTGCTCCCCACCCCCTTGTTCACTATATTTTAGGTAATTATCATCTCTCATCTGAATTATTGTAATATATTTTTCATTGGCTTCTCAGATGCTAGAGTCTTATTCCCAGATAATTGATTATCAACACTGCAGGCAGAGTAACTATTATAAAATGTGAGCCTTTTATATCTGATCTCACTTAAAAATGTCTGATGGTGTCCTATCACCCTCAGTATCAAGTCTGAACTCTTTCAGTAGGTGTCTCAGGCCATCATGAAGGAGGCCAGGTTCTCCAGCACACCCCTATATGCTGATCTAGGCTCATTTATTGCTACTCCCTGATTCATACTCAATACCACAAGGGGCCTCTATCTCCTGTTTCTTCTATTTAGAATGGACTTTACTTCACCAACTATATTTGTGTGCTGGAACTACAATAACAATGTGTAACAGACTGGGTCCCTAAACAATAGCAACTTGTCTTACAGTTCTGGAGGCTGGGAGAATCTAGGGTGTCCAACCTGTGGCCCATGGGCCACATGTAGCTCGGTATGGCTGTTAATGAAGCCTAATACAAAACACTAAGTTTACTTAAAACACTATGGCATTTTTTGTGATTACATATTATAATATATTTAATGTGTGGTCCAAGACAACTCTTCTTCTTCCAGTGTGGCCCAGAAACATCAAAAGGGTGGACACCCCTGTCTAGACCACAGTAGCAGAATGGTTGGTTTCTTCTGACCCCTCTCTTGGGTTATAGATGGCCATCTTCTCCCTATGTCTTTACCTGGTTTTCCTTTTGAACTTATCAGTATCCTAATTCACTCTTCTTATAAATATACCAGTCATATTTATTAGGGCTTACCCTATTGACTTTATTTTAACTTAATTACCTCTTAAAGATCTTATCTCCAAATACAATCACTTTCTGAGGTACTGTGGTTGGGACTTCCACACGTTAATTTTGGGGACACAGTTCAGCTCATAACATCAACCAACTTCAATTGTCTTTTAGATTATCTGCCAGTTCAATTCCACTAGGAAGGATTCCTGATACTTTTCACCTGAGTCAATACTGATTTCCTGTGTTCCCAGAACACATATCATGCTGAACAGAAAATAGCCCATTCACTTGTTTGCCTTTCCTCCCAGAGAATAAGCAGCTTGGAGGCTGGGAACATGTGTAGTTCATGACTGTAAATCCACTTCTTTGCACAGTGCCTGGCACAACACAGGTGGTTAATAAATACTCGTTGAATGGGATGAAGCATTGCTAGGTTGTGCATTTTTATTCTTTTCTTTGCATATCAATTTACACTAACCTGAAATATGTTAAGCACAATATATATGGCTGATTTCACTGGTTTCCACATAAATTTTCCTTTTAGATTTACTATAAATTTTTTATTGCATTTTAAACTTATTTTTTGTATTAGCCCTGTAATGTGACCACATCAAAATAGGCATACAAAGGTGAATACTGAGGTGATGCAATGTTTCCACATTACACACCCTGCTTAAGAGCAGTTGCACGGATTTCCAGGAGTAAACATATAGAAGAAAGAGGAACTTATGAATTGAAAAACGCTCTTCACCAGGTGTCTCATTGTGGTGCCTCTCTGTTATGTACAGTATAAATTCCACCAAGTGACCGAGTCATTTTGGAACTCTTCCTTGCAGTTCCACAGTTCTGAATTTTAAATCCTGTGTTTTATCAAAAAAATGACTTTGTCATTCTTTTGTGCTGCCTGCAAAAGTGGTGGTACTCACAGGCCATTTTCGGTGAAGAAGAAAAGGGACATTCTAACCTGTGGGAACACATCAATTCATTGTCTACTGTCAGGGTTGAGATGGATTTTCAATGTTGGCAAAGGATGTGAGAAACTCTGAAGGTGGTACACAATGGCCCATTATTTAAATATTTTCTAAAGGGATTTCCCTACCATCTTTTGTTAGATTATGCAGAATCTGTATTCCAGAGGTAGCCAGTTTTCAGAGAAATGATTTTACAGATGGTGGTCACAATGGCTATTTGAGACTTCAAATGGTCACCTTCACATCTGAATAACGCAGAGGCTCATCATTTCATATTCAGTAAGTTGGCTCCATAAGGCTTTGTTTCAGAATGGATTATTTTTTGCAATATGAATATAAAAGTTTTCAAGGGACAACTCCTTTTAAAGCTTTCAGTTTGTTACCCTTTTTATTTTAATCAATGATAACACAAAAAAGCTTTGCTTGAAGATTTTTTTTAAGCTTCTTTTTCTTTGAACAGGATACATTTCTCATTTATTTTTTACATTTTTTTACATGCACTGAAGGTCAAAAAGTTTTTTGTTTTTTTTTTTTTTTGCTTTAAAGTAGGACATAGAATTCTGCATAAAGCATCCCAGAGGACTTTTTTTTTTTAATGTAAGGAATGTGAAAGCAGAGTCAGCAGCATCAGCTTAGAAACACCAGTGTTCTATATCAAGCACTGAGTTGCTTAAAAAAGGAAATAGAGGATCTGGTACAGCAAGTTGCTTGCACATGGATTATGTTTTTTATGCCTTCTCTCCACCTCCACCTCTCCACAGTAAATTTGAGAAAGAAATATACAATTCCAAGTCTTTTAGATTTCAAGAAAAAATATTTAGGGGATTTGACAGAGATTGCTCAAATTTTATTTTGTTAAATAAGTGCATTAAAAAATCTGTGTTTACATGAAAAGATGCTCAGTATTGCTAGCTATCAGAGAGATGCAAATTAAAACCACAATGAGAAACCACTTCACACCAGTGAGAATGGCCATCATAAAGTAACAAACAAGTGTTGGACAGGTTGTGGAGAAAAGGGAACCCTAGTGCACTGTTGGTGAGAATGCAGACTGGTGAAATCACTATGGAAAACAGTATGGAATTTTCTCAGAAAACTAAAAATGGATCTTCCTTTTGACCCAGCAATTCCATTGTTAGAATTATATCCTAAGAACCCTGAAACACCAATCCAAAAGAACCTATGCACCCCAATGTTCACAGCAGCACAATTTACAATAGCCAAACGCTGGAAGCAACCTAAGTGCCCATCAGTAAGTGAATGGATCAAAAAACTATGGCACATTTACACAGTAGAATTCTGTGCAGCAAAAAAAGAGAAGGAGCTCCTACCCTTTGCAACAGCATGGATGGAACTGGAAAGCATTATGCTAAGCAAAATAAGCCAGGTGGTGAAAGACAAATACCATATGATCTCACCTTTAACAGGAACCTAATCAACAAAACAAACAAGCAAAATATAACAAAAGACACTGAAATAGAGAACAGGCTGACAGTAACCAGAGGGGAGGGAATTTCAGGGGAAAAGGGGAAGGGTTTGCAGGAACAAGTATAAAGGCCACCGGGACAAAATCAAGAGGGGGGTGGAAATGAGAGGGAGGTGGGGAGGGCTCGGGGCATGGGCTAGGATAGAAGTAAAAGGCAGAAAACTACTTGAACAGCAATTAAAATAAAAAAAAAAGTCTGTGTTTATTTCCCAAATGAAAGGACATCTAATCCCCCAAATATAAGATAGATATAATCTCAGAAAAAAAAGCTTGTTAAACTGAATTCATTGAATTAATATCTGACTACATTGTCTTTATTTATTTATTTAATTCACTTCACAATAGTTTGGTGAACATCTCAGAGTTGGTAATGTCTATGAAAGGCATTGGAAATTGGCAATCAAAGTGACTGGATTTCACCCTATGGGCACTCTGTTTAAAGTGAGGTAGGAAGCTGACTTAGCTAGAGGAAATGGGAGTGAAGGAATTAAAGTCCTGAGGCAGAAACAGATACAGAGAGTAGGCCAGTGTCCTGAATGCCCTCAGGGAGTAGAGAAGCGAGTTCAACATGAGCTGGGGTAGATGGGAGAGGCTGGGTAAGTAGAACCTTGTAGGATCCTTTTTATCTCTTCTGTTTTTCTTTTTGTTTTCACCGTGCCTGATTCAAAACTTACATACTGTGGTGAGCAGTACCAACAAAATAGCATTAGTCTAATCAAGAGAGCATAAAGTATATAAAACAGAGTGTAGTAACTTATGTCAACTAAAATGGCTGTCAGTCAGCCATGATACTTTGGTTCAAGAGGAAAATTACCTTTTGAAGTCAGAGTAAACAGATCTGGCAAGGAGACACACTTAAGACACCTGCCCATGTGGTCAGCACAGCCTTGTCTGTAGACTGGGACCACTCAGAGATAGGCTCCTGAGGAAGTTCCACACTTGCCAACAGGGGTGTTAAGATACTTATCAAAAGACCCAGAGGGGTGGAGTACCTCTTTTTCAAGGTATAACTGAGGCAGGCTCTAGACCACTGCTGAGACAGCTGAGCTCCACACACCAGGGTGCTGCTCCGTGCCATGCTGACCTCCTCAGGCATCAGCTGGCAGAGGCTCTGCCCTGCTGGACTGAGGAGTTCACCTGCCTTGCTGCCCACCTGGCTCAGATGTCCTTCCCTGAAAGATGCTGAAGACCTCCTTGCCCACCATGCTGTCTCCTGGACCTGCAGACTGAGACTCTGGGAATGGGGTTCATTATCCCACATCGACTGCTGTGTGTGTGTGTTGTATTTCTCTTAGGTTGTTAGTGTCAGTAGGATATTAATGGTTGTTGATGTTCTACTTTGAGTGAACCTAAATTCAATAAGAGCTGAGGGAATGGCATAGTTACTGTGTGGGACTCTTGTCTATTGCTTGGTGCTTGGTTGCTCAGCAGGGAGCTAGCCAGGCGGTTATGCAGATGATTTATGGAAAAGACTATATCACAAACATGTGCTTGTGACACATATCATTTTAAAATTTTGGAACCGAATTAGGATTTTAGAATTATTAGTTTATGGGGTAGAAGTAAGTACATGTGACTGACTAGCAAATTTGAAATTTTCTGTAATCCAAACTCTGCTAGTTGTAACTATATAACTATGGCCACTTATTGGGTTGGCCAAAAAGTTTTTTTTTTCTTTACAATGGTTCTAATAGTGCTTAGTTGTCTTTAAATTCATGCAAAACAATCTTGTTAGATTGTGTTGTGACAGCTGTCATATCAGCATATGTTAAAAAAACTTAATCAAAATTGGTGGATTTTTGTACAGCCATTTTAATAATGAAGATGGAAGAAGATATACAACATTTTTAGTGTATTATGCTTTGCTATTTCAAAGAAGGTAAAAATGCAACTGAAATGCAAAAAAGATCTGTGTAGTGTATGGAGACGATTCTGTGACTGATTGAACATGGCAAAAGTGATTTGTTACTATTGACATTTTGGCCAAATAATTATTCACTGTGGGGCTGTCTTAGGCATTAGAAGATGTTTAGCAGTGCCCTTGGCTGCTACTGACCAGAAGCCAATAGTGGGAGATAGTCAACATCCTCAAAATATCCAAATCAATTAAGTTATTGGTAAAAATAAAAAATGTATTTTTTATTTTATGGAAAAAATTAAAACTTGTTGGCCCACTCAATAGCTTTCCTCTCAAGGACTTTATTTTCTCACAGTAATCTGAAAATGGATCTGAAATACAGGACAATTTACCACTCTAAGTTTCAAGAGTCTATGGTTCTGTGGCTTTAAGTAACAAGAAACCTATAGAATTTATGATGTGATACAGGGGGAAAGCACTAGGAATATAGCCTTGGAGATATAGTAGGACACTTGTTTCTTTAAGCAAAAAAAATCTTATTTTATTGGTAAATATTTCATCACTGTCCATAGAAACAAAATAAGATTTGGTGACCATAAGAGACAAAGTTTCTACTTTCAAGGTAGTGCTTTGCTAATAAAAGAAAACAAATACGACACTGTATTGGAATAAGGATAATGGCCAAGTAGGAGGTAGGCTTAGGTGAAAATCTGGAAGACTTTTTTACAATATACCACTAAATATCATTTTGTGTAGTGCCACTAGGCAAAGAACAGTTGGAGACTCTAGATGAAGTTAAAGAAATCAGCTGATTAACAACAACGATTCTGTAAGACAAAGAGAACAACAACCGCCACCAAAGGATTTGAAAAATAGTGTGATATGGTCAATATAGGAGTTAAGAAAAGTGACATTTGTTGTTGAAGAAGAGCTGATGGTTGATGTGGAGGAAGAAACTAAACAAGTGGAATTGAGGAAAAATGCAAAGGGACATTATAACGAATGGCTTATCTCATTGAATAATTTAGGTTTTTAGATCCAATACCAAAGCATTTTCCCTGTATGGGTTCTAAACCTTACTTTCTTAATCTATAAACTAGGTATAATAATCCTTCCCTCAATGGCATTTTGTAAGAATTAAATGAGCTAATATAGAGTAGGAATAATCTATAAAGGATTGAATATGAAGATCAAATTTTTTTTAAAAAGGAGAAGAGAGTAAAGAAGCAGGAAAAAAGATTCAAAGGAGAGAATGAGAATAGTAAATAGCAAGGAAGTCAAACACTATTAGAGTAGTCATTCTCACTGTGTAGACTCTAAATCGGCAGGATAAACCTCACTTGGAATTTGTCAGAGATGCAAATTAGGTATACCTACTGAGTCAGAAACTCTGGGGCTGAGGCCCAGGAATCTGTGTGTTAACAGGCCTACCGGGTGATCCTGATGCTTGCTAAAGTTTGAAAACCTCTGTGTTAGAGTCGACCACAGGCATGGAAAAAGCCCCAGAGCAGAAGGTCATGCATTTATGTATGAAATAGCTATCAAGCACCAACTCTGTTTACAAGATCCTGAGGATACAGAGCTTGAATTGTCTCTTGTCATTACCTTTTATGTACTTTTCTAGTCACTGCTTTACAGTACCCCTTCCTCTTTTTTCCTCAAATATTAGTCCTTGAGGCTTGGCTGTCTTTTTGCAGCAAATATTTTCTCTCGATTGTTTCCCCTCTTGTTACTTTGTATTGGTAAATTTTAAATCTATGTATCTCTCCTTCATTTGATCCAATCTTCTTTCTCATACTTTCAACAATTTTGAGATAGACTTCTTGATATCACTACAAATTCAACACGTGCAAAAAATATAGCCAACTTTTTTCCCTACTGCCCTCATTTCCATGACCCTATTTTTAATTTTTCCAATTGAGTATATGGCATCATTCCCCTTTCTATTTTCATACTTTAACAAGAGCCTACTGGTTAAGGACATGACTTCTGGAATCAGGTTCAAATCCCAGTTCAGCCATTTATTAACTATAACTTGAACAGTTTACCTAACATGTCTACATGCCATTTTACTTGATGGGATGGTAATGAAACCTGTATTTGGGAGTGTTGTGAAGGTTGGAGGAGTTAGTGCATGGAAAACCTTTAGAAGAGTAACTGGCACAAAATAACCGTGCAATTAATGATAGTATTCTGGGTATTGTAAATGTTTATTCTTTCTCCTTTATTCCTTATATTTTCCATTACTTATTAATTTTTCTCTCAGATTTGTTATAGGGGACATAATAATTGAGTCTCCAACATCTTTTCCACCTCATTAAATACTCTTCGCTATGAGTGTATGTCTCGTGGGGATCTGCTTAGTCCAAGGGTAAATATATGACCTAAGATGAACTAATTAAGCTGAAGAGACAAATTTACATTAATGCTGGAGAGGAGAGATTTATCATTCTCTTCTACTAAATGGAAACAGGGAAGCACATTGACCCTATAGCTGCTTAAGCAACTTTCCATCTCAAGGCAGGTCAGACTGAGGACAGTCCTAGCTCAATCGCCAAGGATGGAAGAATGGAGAGGTGGAAAGAAACTTGGTCCTTGAGAACATTGTCCTTGTTGATCCTCTGAATCAACCAACCCTAAAGACATTTACCCTTAAGATGTTTTGCTATGTGAGATAAATGTCTTAAGAAAATTTGATATAAGGTTTCTTTTCTTATAGTCAAAAGCATATAATTAAATTATTTGCTATTTTTATTCCTATATATTAGGATATTTATAAAAGGTGTTTAGTTTTTTCTTCTTCTTATAGACTTCTCCACCATTTTACTGGACATCTCAAATAATTTAAGTTTCTCCTTCTAATAACTATTGAAGTAATCTCTAAAATCATCAAGCCCAAAGTCTTTCAATCAATGCCCGAGTCTGTCATAACTAGCACCTTCTACCTATCAAATTGTAATTATTATTTTATATTTTCTTCTAAAATTCACCTTTATAAATCTAAGTTTCTATTTCTGGTCAAGATGGAGGCATAGGTAAACATGGTTTCCTTCCTTGCACAATCACAGAAAAAATTACAACTAGACTACAAAACAAATATCACCTAGAATCATGAGAAAATTGAGCTGTATGGAAGTCCAATGACGAAGGAATTAAAAAAGCCACATTTATCCAGTCAGATAGGAGGGGTCAAGATGCACAGAGAGGTGTGGAGATGTGGAGACATGGAATGGGGGGATTCCATGCCCATGTCTGGTGGTTAAAAATTAGAAGGGATACTTCAGGAGCAAGATATCCCAGCCCCATACCACAACACTCAGCCCCAGGCTCTAGCACCAGGAAGATAAATTCCCATAATTTGTGGCTGTAAAAACCAATGGCATTTGGGGTGGTGAAAGAAATTGGGAGATTCTCAAGAGTTTCTTCTTAAAGGGTCCACAATGAACCTAGGACTTATGCAGACTCTGGGCTTTAGCACCAGGGCAACAGCTGGAAAGACACCAGTGGCATATGGGGAGAAATTGTAGTGTCTAGTATCAGGGTGAGTGCCAGGAGAGAGCTTCCACCTAAACATAATTCGAGATGCCAGTCAGCAGCATTGTTCCCTCTCTGGGCCCTCCACCACAAACAGCCCAGAGCAGCAACATGGGTTGTCCTGCTCTGACAATTACCTAAGGTTCTGCTCCATCGAACTTACTGGTGTGCTTTTCTATAAGAGGCCATGCTACTAAGACAGGGAATCAAAGCAGCTTTATGTAATACACAGAGACAAACACAGGGAAGCTGCCAAAATGAGGAGACAAAGAAATATGGCTTAAATGAAAGAACAGAACAAAACTCCAGAAAAAGAACTAAATGAAATGGAGATAAGCAACTTATCTGATGCAGAGTTCAAAACATTAGTTATTAGGATGTACAAGGAACTCTTTGGGTACTTTAACAGCATAAAAAAGACCCAGGCAGAAATGAAAGTTACATTAAGTGAATTAAAAAAATTACAGGGAATCAGTGGTGGAGTAGATGAAGCTGGGAATCAAATCAATGATTTGGAACATGAGGGAGAAAAGAATATTCAATCAGAACAGCAAGAAGAAAAAGGAATCCAAAAAAACTGAGGATAGGCTAAGAGGCCTCTGAGATATCTCCAAACACCAATATTTGAATTACAGGGGTGCTGAAGGAGAAGAGAAAGAGAAAGAAACTGAAAACTCACTTGAAAAAGTAATGAAAGAAAACTTCCCTAATTTGGTGAAGGAAATAGGCATGCAAGTCCACGAAGCACAGGGAGTCCCAAACAAGAGGGGCCCAAAGAGGACCACTCTAAGACGTATCATAATTAAAATGCCAAGGGTTAAAGATAAAGAGGGAATCTCAAAAGCAGCAAGAAAAAAGCAGAGAGTCACATACAAAGGAGTTCCCATAAGACTGTCAGCTGATTTCTCAAAAGAAACTTTGCAGGCTAGAAGGTACTGGCAAGAAGTATTCAGTGATGAAAAGCAAGGACCTGCAACCTAGATTACTCTATCAGGCAGAGCTATCATTTAGAATGAAAGGGCAGATAAAGTGCTTCCCAGACAAGATATAGCTAAAGGAGTTCATCATCACCGAGGCATTATTATATGAAATTTTAAAGGGATTTATTTAAGAAAATGGAGAAATCAAAACTATGAACATTAAAAATGCAACAAATTCACAAGTATCAACAATTGAAACAAGCTAAGCAAACAAGCAGAACAGAAACAGAATCATAGATATGGAGATCATTTGTAGGGTTCTCAGTTGGGAGGGGGAAGGGGGAAGATGGGGAGAAAGGTACAGGGATTAAAAAGTAAAAATTGGTAGGCACAGAATAGACAGGGTGATGTTAAGCACAGCATAGGAAATGGAGTAGCCAAAGAACTTACATGCATGACCCATGGAAATGAACAATGGTGTGGGGATTGCTGGAGGGAATGGTGGGTACTTGGTGCAGAGGATCAAAGGCAGAAAATTAGGGACAACTGTCACAAGACAATCAATACAATATATTAAAAATAAATCTAAGTTCCTAGGTAATAAAAATGTCAAATTTATCAAACCCAAGGTCCAAGTCTTAATTCCTCTGGCTCTTAACCTGTTCTGGCTCATGCTTGACCAACTCTGTTCGTAGTACCACTAACAACTTATTTATTCAGAAGAAAAAGTTTCCTTCATTTCTGTTTTCCTCACCCATTACATCCATACATTTTGCCAGTCTTATCAGTTTTATAGCTATAATAGCCTGGAATCTGTCACTGTTCCCCATCTTAATTGTGCCTAGACCAAGTCACCACCGCCTTTCCCTTGGACTACTGCATGAGCTTCCTAATTTATCCCCTACATTCTTGCTTGCTCACCACCTCTGGTCTCTGACTTCATTCCTACCATATTTCTTTTTCTACTTTAACAGCCAGTGGTAATAAATATTCCACTTTTCAAAACTTCCAACAGCTTTCCTTTATTATTAGAAAAAATCTGTAGTCTTTACTAAGTTTTTGAAGGTTCTATAATACATCTCAGCCCAACTAACTATAATTTCCTTTCATACTACTCTTTAAAGTTTGTTTTCATAGTCTCAGAGTTTGTTTACTCTGAGCTACACCACCCTCCTTGCCATTTATAAACATTCCGAGCTCGTTCCCACTGCAGGGTTTTCACATTTGTGTTGCTTACTCTTCTTCCACATTTTACATTCAAGACTGTAATCAAATGTTGCCTCCTCAGGAAAGTCTTTTGTGACCCACCTAAACTCTTCTTTATTCTTTGTCCCAGTTATATTTTCTCTATAGCATGTTTTCCAATATGAAATTACCTATTTATTTGTTTTCTTGTTTATTGTATATTTCTTCCTCAGGTGTAATGTAAGCTCCAGGAAAGCAATGACTTGTCAATCATGTTCAATATTTTATCTCTAGGAAAATAAAATATTATCAAGCACTAAGTATTTGCTCAACAAATATTTGTTGGTCAACTGAATAAACACAAATTCTATTCTCTAGTAAGTTACTTCCCTTAGTAACACATGTAAGAATAGGGTTGTCTAATTTCCCTTCAAATATTACTTGAAAACCTACTAGGAATATAATAACTATTTATTGGGTTGATTGAAGAGTCTGTTTATATTTTTTTCCATAAAATAACAGACACATTTTTTACTTTCACTAATAACTTCATTGATTTGGATATTTTGAGTACATTGGCTATCTCCCACTGTTGTCTTCTAATGCATAGAAGCCACAGATTCTGCTAAATGTCTTCCAATGCCTAAGACAGCCCCACAGCAAAAAATTATTTGGCCAAAATGTCAGTAGTACCAAGAAACTTTGGAAATCATTTTTGACACATTTCATCAGTCATAGCACCTTCTCCATATACTGTACAATTAGTTTTGTGTGTTACAGTTACATTCTTACCTTTCGTAAAATAATAAAACATTAGGCACTGAAAATGATGTGTATCTTCTTCTATCTTCATTACTGAAATGGCTGCACAAAATTCACCAATTTTGATAAGTTTTTTAAATGTTTGCTGATATGACAGTTGTCACAATACAATCTAACAAAATTGTTTCAAATGAAGTTAAAGACAACTAAGCACAACTAGAACCATTGTATAGAAACAACCAATGAATTTTTGGCTAACCCAATAATATAGAAGATGAGCAAGGAGGAACAAGATAGGCTTTGCAATTCTTTCCAAGCTAAAAATTTAGGACATAGATAAAATACCAAGTTACAAACACAAGAAATGATTAGTTAACAAAATGTAGCATGTTGTATAGAGAACATGAAGGACAGAAACACAATAAAGGGTTTGATGAGAGATGAATATGTTATGGAAGACACACTGAGGATGCATTAGGAGCTGAACCCCACAGAATACATAAGAGTTGAATGTCTGGAGAGAAAGGGATAATCGTGTTCTCAGACACAGTGGGCTAAAAGATTCAATTAGGTTAGTGACTGTGGAGTGGAAAGGAGAGGAAATAAAATGGGACACTTGAAAACAAGTTTTTGCCTCAACCTTTTACTCTTTATTTCTATATCCCTTTAATGAACTATGTCTCTGGCTTTCATTATCTTAATGGAAAGTTTGCCTAAGTACATATCCATTGCTCTAGCCTCTGTTCAAATTTCCACCCTGCATTGACATCTGTCTGTCATAGTCTTTACTCTCCCCTGTATGATAGATGCACCATTCTCCAGTGTCTCAAACAAAACTGCCTTAATGAAAATTAACACTTTCACTTTAAAATATCGTTCCTCTCCTGGCTCCTTTTGTGTCAATGGCTTCCTTGTCTCCCAAAGAGCAAGACTAAGGATTTCAAATTCACAGTTGGCTCCCATTTCCTCCATCTCTGTATTAAGTTGATGGTCAACATTATTAGCTTTAAAATATCTCTCCTTTTCTTTCTATTTCTATTGCCTTTACTTTAGTTCAGGTCTTTCACTTTTCTTAAGTGATTCATGCATCTATTCATTCAACTAATATTTATCAAAGATCTACTATGTGGCATGCTTTCTTCTAGATACTTGAAATATATCTCTGAATAAAGCAGACAAAAATCCCTGTCTTTTTGAAGTTTACATTATAAATACAGCAAGGGCTTCCTAACTAGTACCCTTCTGCTAGTCAATTTATTTTATGCTTACAGTTGTTCTAGACCAATCAACAAGCACACTTCTGCTTACAGCCAGTTTTAACTAAGTCCTTCAATGACACCCATTTCCTGAATCTGCACAGGTTGGCCTGGTACTCAGGGCTCCTGGGTTCTGGTCTATGCTATCTCATCAACCTGACTAAGTATTCCATGCCACTTTACTAATATATTCTGATTGGGGAGGTAATTTGCTTGGAAAATTTCTGCTGTTGCTAAAATACACAGAAAATAAGAAATTCACAGTAGTAAAATTTATGTTGATTAACTCAAAGAATATGAGAGACTGCCTAGAAGACCTGTGCTGGCTTTTATTGGGACTACTAGAGAAGTCTTGGTTAATTAATAGAAAAAAACAAAAACAATGATAAAAATAATCAGAATGAAAATACTACTACCAAAAACATGATTTTGGGTAATGATTTAAAACCTCATGAGAACAGAAGGCCCACATATAATTTTTTTTCAGGTTGCTGGCTCCTTCCATCATGCCTCCATGTTTTACCCAAGAACATCAGTAAGGCAAAATCTTTATATACCATGTTTGAGACCAACACTATATAAAAAAACATATTGGGTTTCAGTCACTTTATTTATTTTTTTAAAATATATTTTATTGTTCCATTTCCCCCCTTCACTCCCCTCCACCCTGCAAACCCCCTCCTACCCACACTCCCTCCCTTTAGTTCATGTCCATGTGTCTTACTTCTAAGTTCTTTAGCTTCTACATTTCCCATACTGTTCTTACCCTCCCCCTTCCTGCTTTCTACCTAGCATCTATGCAACTTGTTCTCTGTATCTTTTCCTCCTCTCTCCTCCTCCCACTCCCCTGTTGCTAACCCTCCATGTATTCTCCATCTCTGTGGTTCTGTTCCTATTCTAGTTGTTTGCTTAGTTGGTTTTTGGTTTTATTTTAGGTATGGTTGTTAATAATTGTTAGTTTGCTGTCATTTTACTATATATATTTTTTGTCTTCTTTTTCTTAGATAAGTCCTTTTAACATTTCATAAAATAAGGGCTTAGTGATGATGAACTCCTTTAACTTGATCTTATGTGAGAAGCACTTTATCTGCCCTTCCATTCTAAATGAAAGCTTTGCTGGATAGAGTAATCTTGGATGTAGGTCCTTGCCTTTCATGACTTGGAATACTTCTTTCCAGACTCTTCTTGCCTGTAAGGTCTCTTTTGAGAAATCAGCTGACAGTCTGATGGGAACTCCTTTGTAGGTAACTGTCTCCTTTTCTCCTGCTGCTTCTATGATTCTCTCCTTCATTTTAATCTTGGGTGATGTAAATATGATGTGCCTTGGTGTGTTCCTCCTTGGGTCCAACTTCTTTGGGACTCTCTGAGCTTCCTGGACTTCCTGGAAGTCTATTTCCATTGCCAGATTGGGGAAGTTCTCCTTTATTATTTGTTCAAATAACTATTCCACTTGTTGCTCTTCCTCTTCTCCTTCTGGTACCCTATGATTTGGATGTTGGAATATTTAGAGATTTCCTGGAGTTTCCTAAGCCTCTCCTCATTTTTTTTGAGTTGTGTTTCTTTATTCTTTTTTGATTGGATGTTTCTTTCTTCCTTCTGGTCCACTCCACTGATTTGAGTCCCAGTTTCCTTCCCATCACTATTGGTTCCCTGTACATTTTCCTTTATTTGACTTAGCATAGCCTTCATTTTTTCATTTAATTTGTGACCAAATTCAACCAATTCTGTGAGCATCCTGATTACCAGTATTCTGAACTGTGCATCTAATAGGTTAGCGATCTCTTCATGGCTTAGTTGTATTTTTTCTGGAACTATGATCTGTTCTTTCATTTGGGTCATTTTTTTTGTCTTGATGCGTCTGTTACAAAGCAAGGGGCGGAGCCTTAGGTGTTCGCCAGGGTGGGGCAACCCAGTCACTGGGTTGTGACACTGTATGTGGGGGCGGGGTCCAGGAGGGAACAATGGCACTTGATCCACTCTCTGCTGGATTTCAGTCACTTCCCCTGCTTCCCCTAAGCAAACTGGGCCCTTCTGGTGTTGATTCCCAGGTGGGTGGGTCTGTGTATGTTCTAGGACCCTGTAGGTCTCTCCAACGAACTCTGCTGTGATGCTGGGAGTATCTCCTGGCACCTCAACCCCCATAGGTATTTTTAATCGGTGTTTTGAGGCTTTATTTCCCTGAGCTGGGACCATGGCTTTCGCGGTCTGTCTCACTCTCTAATTTCGCCTGGTTTATCTGCATATGAATGTTGGACTGCCTGTTCCGCCAGCCACCTTGTGCACCTTACCCCTCCACAGTCCACTGCCTCCCTAAGTCTGCCCACTGCTGCCTTGCTGCAAGTCCTCTCCATCCTGCTGCCAACTCTGCTCCTCCTACTTGTCTGGATGAATATGTCTACTTTAACTCCTTGATTGTTGGACTTCCATACAGTTCAGTTTTCTGTTGGTACTGGTTGATTTTTGTTTTTAAATTGTTGTCCTTCTTTTGGTTTTGCGAGGAGGCACAGTGTATCTACCTATGCCTCCATCTTGGCCAAAGTACATTTATTTATTTGTTTGTTTGTTTCTTTATTTACTTATTTATTTTACTTTTTAATAGTTTTTTATTGAGAGAAAGAAACATTGTGATGTGAAAGGGAGACATTGATCAGTTACTTCCCATAGGTGCCTCAACCAGGGATCTAGTCCATAACCTAGGTATGTGCCTTAACCAGAAATCCAACATACAGCCTTTCTGGTGCACAGGACAATGTTCCAACCAACTGAGCCACCTGTCTAGTGTTTCAATCATTTTTAATAGTTACTAGTAATATTTCAAACATAAATAGCTCTATAAAATGACAGTTGTAGAATGGTATTAAGAAAAAAGCGGATGCACACTTTGAAGTATATCTTTCTCTTTTTGAAGTAGTTAACTAAAGCAGGGAACTATGTTTATTAAGACAAAAATCATTGGTGCTTCTGTTAGATTTATCATTCTGGGCTATATGGACCTAAAATGTTATTCTACATGAAAATATTGTATTTTTATCTTAGGCATAATTCAGTTCTAGAAAGAGTTGGTTCTGTTCATGTCAGTAAGCATTTACATGTGAGTACACAATTATGAAGTCAGTATTTTTGAGCTGATCAAAGAACTATGTAATGAGATAGAGAAGAGGTAATTATGGATTCCACCAATTAAAAAGTCATGATGAATCAAACTCCTACAGAGGAAGAATTATAGCTTTGGTCAAATACAGTCTTATGGTATTTGTAGCAAAAGAAGATAAAACAGACAGAAAGTAATTGCAATGTCTTCCTACAGCTTTTGATTTTCAACACTTTCATTGTGTTACTTCTGATCAGCTGATGCAAGACAGCTTCAGTTTCAAATGGTTCTGCTCTCTCATTGTACAGGACTCTGACTGTGAGCATGATGTTTAAATTTCTGAAAGTCACTCTTGAATTTCACATAAACTAAAATACCCATCAACATTTTAATATGAGAAAAGGCAGCTACCTGAGCAGGCGTGAAAACAATTTGGATGCTTGTTATTTTCGTGCACCCTGGTACATGTGTTTAGACTTTTGAAAAGAAGGACTATGGTAATACAGTGTTTGACAGATGGGTTCAACCCTGTCTTTGCCACTTATTAGCTTTATGACCTTGAAAACTCATAGTATTTCCTGTGACTCAGTTTCCTCACCTGTAAAATGAGGTTAATCATAGTATTTACCTTTGAAAGTTATTGTGAGGATTAAATGACTTAAGATACTTATAATGGCACCTGGTCAATGGTAAGTCTTCAATGAATGTTAAATATTATTTTAGGCTATAGTACAGTTTCTCTGTAAGTTAGGGATAATGTAATCCATAGCACTCTATTATTTGCGCAACTTTTTCTCTGTGTCTGTAAAGCAATAACAATTTTTTAAAAGATTTTATTTATTTATTTTTTAGAGAGGGAAGGGAGGGAGAAAGAGAGAGAGAGAGAAACATCAATGTGTGGTTGCTGGGGGTCATGGCCTGCAACGCAGGCACGTACCCTGACTGGGAATCAAACCTGCGACACTTTGGTTTGCAGCCTGTGCTCAGTCCACTGAGCTACACCAGCCAGGGCAGCAATAACAATTTTAAAACAGGAATGTTCTAGCCAAGTTTATTACTGTTGAACATATTTATTAATACTCCTGACTCCTTTATGTAAGATATAAATGTGCTTCTGAAAACATTTGTTATACTAGTAAATTTTAGGAATATGAATCAATTTTTCAACAAAAAGTCCTGGCAGAAAAGGGTAGGGGTGGAACACTGGACTGGAAGCCTGGACTTTCCAGAGTGTGTTCTGACCAAAGGTGAGACTCCAGGCAGGTAACCCAAGTTCCCTTCTTGGTTTTATGTATGTAAATTAGGTAGTCACCTAAATGCATGCCAAAGTCTCATTCATGTCTTATATTCTATGGTTATTCCTTCTATCAACATAATGATCATGGAAGCACATGTGCTTATTTGCACATTGTCATGCTTACAATATTTTAAGGATCTATGAAAGAGTAGCACATTCTTTGATTATCCTCAATGACATCAAAATTTCCTTTTAGAAACAGATCAACAACCAATGAATGCCTAAATAAGTGGAACAACAAAACCAATGTTTCTATCTCCTTTCCTTTCTCTAAAATAAAAATAATAAAAATTTAAATTTAAAAATAGATTGAATTTTTAAAACTGTAAAACAGATCTTGGGCTAAGTCTGGTGAATAAAATGAGTGTTTTGAGTGGAAAAATATGGTGTAAGCATAATGAAATCAAAGTATTTTGGGAAGCTTATTATAGATGCCAGTGTGTGCACATGTGTGCATATGTGACTGTGTGCGCACACAGGTGTGTGAGTGTATGTGTACTTTCAGGTGCAAACATATAGTTGTAAATTCTGAAATGTTTGTTAAAAACTCATCTTTTGATCACACCTAATTTATGCCACTATAATGGCCTTGCCTTTTTCAAAACAACTGCTGTTTGTATGTAACAATACCTATTGAGATGTAGAAACAGCATGAGTTTTATTTTGAAGAAAGGCTGATCAGACTTGCTTCTGAGCAGCTTGATACGACATTGTGGGCTCATTATCCAGCCGAAATACTGTTTTGCACCTCACACTAGTCATCTTCCCGATCCCTCAGTACTTTCCTCAGAAAAGTCTAATAAAGATGCTTGTTTTTAAAGGGGATTCATGCCTTGGGTGAAGTGTTCCCTAAATGCTATACATTATAAGTACAAAGAAAACAGAAGCTTGTAAACCTTCAAAATCTATTCCATGGGAATACACTGTCTGATCGCTGGGTATGTGTTCAGCAGTGAGAATGCTTTTTGCTTCTTGAGAGTTAAAGCTTGTAATTTTCTCGAATTTTGGTTACTGCTTTGCAAGATTAATAAAACTAACCTGAGGTCTACAGAGCCATTGTAATAAATATTTTGAAATATTTACACACTGGATATATCATCAGCTGTACTTACATTCCTGTTTGTTTAGACCAAACACTGAAACAAATGTAATTACTTAGGTTCTCCACGAGAATCAGCAGACAGAGTGATGGGGAAAGCCCAGAGGATCTTAGCCATAAAAATAGCTCCAAGAGGATTAACAAAACAGGAAAAAAATGACTAACAAATGAGCTACCTCATTCTTCTCTTTTATTGAAGTTCTTTGAATTCAAAATTCTAAATTTAAAACAAGTGTTTTAAAAGGGGGTTGTTCCAAATTAAGAGTAGTACACTTCTTTTAAAGGTTTCCAGAAGCTAATCTTTATTTAATATAAATACAGTATGGCACAAAAATAGGTTTACAGTTGTTTGTATGGGAAATAATACAATAATTAATAATAATACAGTTTAAACTATGTTTCGTGTACTCACAACTATAAACCTATATTGGCTTCTACCTATATATTATGTAAAAAATTAATTTCTTTTAATACTTTATAGGTTAGAACATATATTATTATTTTAATAAAATATATGCATAAATACATATTATTATTTTATTCTATTCTTATTTCACCTAAAAATGAACCATCAGTGTTCTCTTTCATTTTGTGACTCCTCAACCATTTTCTTTCTTACTTTGTATAAACATGCCCATCTAAACTACCTTGTTTCTGTGGTTTAGAACAGAAAATGTGGATGTGATGAAACCAGTTGGTGTTAGTGATGTGTGTATACGTTTGTTTATATATACATCTATAGATATATGTATACACACAGATACAGATATATAGTTAATTAAAACATTTGTATATATTTGTATACATACATATATTCATATACTCACAAATATAGACATATATATGTAATTAATTAAAAGCATAATATTTGAGGAGTAAGAGAGAAGAATAACACTGCAACCATGAAACAAAAGTCTGTAAGCTGGAAGATTGTTTGAAATAACTATATACTAGGTAGTAAATTATTGCATTGCTATTTTTAAATAATCGTTGATTTCCTAGAAATTGCTTTCCTGTTGGTATTACCTGGAAATAAAATTCAGCTGATGCCAAAGTTGTAGTAGATGAGCAAGAAGGGAACATAATAGAGTTGGAAGAAAAAGAAGGAGACTGTCTGTGACCATTGGAATCTGACATGCTTTCCTTCTCAGGTGCCTGTATTGTGTGCGCTTCTCTGATTTCCACCAAGCCCTGTCTAGTCCTCTTCAGACTGTACCCTTTTTCCTAATCCTTTCTCTCATTTTTATTGATAATATTTTCACTGCTTCCTAGCTAGAATACTACAACCTCCTCATAAATGTGGACCTCAATTATGCATCCTCTCTGTCTAACCCAACCCCTTGGACTCCTGAAATGCAACGTTTTTCATATATTCTTCTCAGAGACCCACAAAGCTGGTGTGGGGTCTTGCGTGAGGACATGAGCTCCAGCCTGATTTGAGTACTAGCTTCACTTGCCACTAGTGTGTGACCTTGGTAATACACTTAAGTCTGGGTCTCAGTTTGCCATGTAATGGCAAACATATGAAATATTTCAAGTGTTTAGCCTAGTAGGTGCTTAATACATAGCAGCTACAATACTTTGATATAACACATTTGATTTTAGTTTCTCTACCTATATCCCCATGTCAATAATCTCTCCAGTGAAGTTGATCCCTTTCTCTGTCCTTTCAAACACACAATGACTGTTTTCTTTGATTGCCTCATGTTGACTGATTTTGGAGCCTTTAACTGGGCAATCAGTAGAGGTTGATGTTTTTCTCTTCATGAAAAGTGAACAAAGTGAGTGAAAAGTATCTCATTCTGGTTGGGAAATAAAAAAGTTACAATTCTGTGCTTTCAAGTTAAAAGAATATTTTCTACCTTTCTTTTGGAAACAAAAGTATAAAACTTCTTAGAATAGGGAGTTGAAAAGAAAGGTAGATGTGTGATGTATTAGTTTTCTTCTCAGTTCTTATTATAAACTGATCAAAAATTGAAGAAATCAAAAAAATAATTATAAGAGGAAATAGAAGACTTTAAATATCGAGCTAATGCAAAGATAGGTATTTAGTTTATTTAAATATAAGTAGATATAATGATCTTTGACCAAAAAGTTAGGTAGATCTGTTATTCATTCATTAAATATTTATTAAATACCCTATGCTACCATGAAGGTAGGTGCTAGTGATATGCAGACATAGCCTGGGCTCAAAGGGACAATAAACATGAGACAGGACCCAAGAGGCAGATTGTAAGAAGTATTAAAATAGGGGGATATAAAAAGGATCTGGTGTTGTTTTCTGAGTCTAAGCAAAAATACAAAGTAAATAACCAGATATTCTAATTGTTAACAGTGGAAGAGGAAAAATAAACTATATTAAAGAATTTAAAAGTAGCCATAAATGGCTACTTTTGTATAATTAAAATATATCATACATCAAGGATTATGATTAATTCTACTCTATGCCAGGGTTGTGGGGAGAGAGGGAGAAGGGAGAGAATCCTTTAAACATAGCTTGTCAACTTTTGGAGCCAGACTGGATTTGAACCCCAGCTCTGATACTTAATAGCTTTGTGAAGTTGGACAAATTACTTGACCTCATTATGTTTCAGTTTCTGCACCATAAAATGTGGATATAGTACTTATAGTTTGCATGTTTAAGTGTCTGGCACAGAGAAAGCATTATACAGTATGATTCATATTATTCTTATATGCTTTTAAAAGAAAGATAAAGGGAGAGAGAGTACATGGTAGCTAGAAAACTGAATGTGAAATAAGAAATCTTAAGTTTTTCCTTTTTTTGTTGTTCAGAGCAAGTCATTTACCACTTTGGACTAGTTCCATTTTGATAAAAAGGGAACCTGTTCATTCACTTTCTTAAAGTTCTGAAATTCTGTGATTAGGTTGATACATTGTTTATGCATCTGAGCTACTATCACGAATCCAACAAAATTCTCTGTGAGGTTTGAAATATGTCTTTGTCTTTGTGTTAGTCAGTGGTTCTATTCCCAAAGTTTAGGACAAACCCCATTAGGCATAAAGTCACTCTTTCACTGGTGAAGTATAAAATTAGATCCCTGAATTAATTATTTCTTCACACCTATTAAAATCTGAGAACAAAGGTGAGCTCACACTAAAAGCTCAATTAATATTTTCTGTCACCTTTTTAGCCTACAAATAGTTAAGAGTACAAGACCAACACTAGAGTCAGTTTTATCAATAACATAATATTACTCTGAATAGTTATCTATTAACTGTCTTTAATGAAACAATTTTTGATTAAATATTTTTATACTAAAAACTATTATAAGACAAGGGCTATAAAAATATTTCATGAACTAAGGTAAAAGACCTATACTTGGAAAACTATAAAACACTGAATAAAGAAACTGAAGAGAACAGAAATAAGTGGAGGGAAATACTGTGATCATGATGAGGAAGACTTAGCATTGTTAAAATGTCCATAGTACCCAAAGCAATGTCCAGAAGCAATGTGATATATATCAAAATACCAAAGGCATTTTTCACAGAAGTAGAACAAACAATTTTAAAACTCATATGGAACCACAGAAGACTCCAAATAGTCACAGCAACCTTGAGAAAGAAGAACAAAGCTTGACACTAGGTATGATCACCCAGTGTCAAACCATATTATAATGTTATAGTAATCAAAATGGCATGGGACTGGCATAAAAACAGACACCTAGATCAGGGAACACAATAGATAGACCAGAAGGTATAAACCCACTCTTACAAGGTCATCTAATGTACATCAAAGGAGGCAAGAGTGTAAGACTGGGTAAAGACAGTCTTCAATAGGAGGTGTTGGGAAAACTCAATAAATAATGCAAAAAAAAATCAGACTACTTTCTTATACCATATATAAGAATAAAATCAAAATGGGTTAGAGATTTAGATATAAGACCTGAAATTTTAAAAACCCTAGAAGAAAATATAGGCTATAAACCCTTTGACATTAGTCTTAGTAATTTTTTTTGGATATATCTCTTAGGGCAAAAACAACAAAAGAAAAAATGAACAAATGGGAATGACTATGTTAAACTAAAAAGCATTTACACAACAAAGGAAACCATCAACAAAAATGCAACCTACTGAATGGGAGAAGGTATGTGCAAACAACATACCTGATAAGGAATTAACATGCAAAATATATAAAGAACTCATACAGTTCAACATCAAATAAACAAACTGATTAAAAGATGGGCAGAGGACATAAATGGACACTTCTCCAAAGACAGCATACAGATGGCCAAAAGACATATGAGAATATACTCAACATCACTAATCATTATGGAAATGCAAATCAAAACCACACTGAGATATTACCACACACCTGTCTGAATGGCCAACAACAATAACTCTACGAACAAGTGTCAGCAAGGATGCATAAAAAAGAGAAACTTTGTGTTCTGTTGGTTGGGTTGTAAATTAGTGCAGCTACTGTGGAAGACATGGAAGTTCCTAAAAATATATAAAAAAATAGAAATACCACATGCCCTAGCAATTTCACTTCTAGATATCCACCCAAAGAAATCTAAAATACTAATTCCAAAAGATACATGCACTCTTATGTTCATTGTAGCATTATTTAAAATAGCCAAGATATTGAAGCAACCTAAATGACCGCTGATATGCAAATGGATAAGATGTGGTACATATGATGGAATATTACACAGTCATAAAAATAAATGACACCTTACCATTTATGGCAACATGGGTGGCCCTAGAGGCTACTATTGTAAGTGAAAAAGTCAGAGAGAAAGACAAATACTATATAATTTCAGTTATATATGGAATCTAAAAAACAAAAAAAATGAACACAAAACAGAAACAAACATAGATACAGAGTGCAAATTGATGGTTGCCAGATGTGGTGGGGTTGGAGGGATGAGCGAAAAAGTGAAAGGGATTAAGAAACACAAATTGCCAGTTGTAAAAACTGTCACAGGAATGTAAAGTACAGTAAAGGGAATGTAGTCAATGATATTGTAATACCTTGTGTGATGCCAGGTGGTTACTGGACTTAGACGGGGGAAAACTTCCTAAGATACAGAAATGTCTAATCACCATTTATACACATGAAACTAATAAAATATTGTATGTCAACTGCAACAAAGAAATAAGTTTAAAAATTTGATGAACAAATAGTGTCAGAGAATTGCAAACATTACCCAGCACACTAGTACTCTGATCCATCTAGTGAGATATATAACTACTTCAGCTTCTGATACCAAGTCACCTAGTATTTGTACAGACCAAGGAAACAAAACTTCTATCAAAATCTGTGGTTATATACATTACAGTACTTTCTGGTCCTTAAAAGTTATTCTGTGTGTGTCCACTTAGATACAACTGTGCAAGTAGGTGTATCACTATAGCCTATGTCTCCAGTGCCTAACCTAATGTTTGCCAAAGCTCAGGCCAATCCATTCAGCATATATAGTTGTAGTATAATAGTTGTGCACTAATATGCAAATGTATAAGTAACAAATGTACAACATTCATATGATTGCTCTGAAGTGTCAAAATATATAAGCATGTAAGATGCTGGGCAGAGAGCAGATCATCAATGTAGTTACATGTCACTATATAATATTTATTTTATATATTAATATTATTAATATTAAGTTACTTTGATATCTTATAAGTAATAGTATAGGCAGGAGTCACCGGATAAATAATTAACCTTTACTTATTAAAATCACTCCGAATACTGTCATTTTCATGGAAAATAATCACAATGGCAATCAATAACCTAGTTTATTTGATGGCCCAGGCAAGCTGATGTATCATTGCTGTCTCTAGTAATTTCTAAAGTATACTACAGTGATTAAATTTCATTGTCTTTGTAATTTTTAAAATCAGCTACTAAAAAAGAGACCTCTTTCTCTAATGGCTTTAGCAAAAGGGAATAAAGGCAAATAGTTTCTGAATTCAGGAAAAGAGTTTGGGTGATAGATTAATGTAGCACATGCACATAAAGAGAGGAGTTGGAATATCCATGATTGTCAGATACTGTTCCTTTCCTGGCTCTCTCTTCTTCCAGATGTACGGGGAAGGGAGATGTGGAATGTCATTATTAAGAAACTCTACAGAAAGAGACAATTTAAGTTGTCAACATCTATAAATGCAAATTGAACAAAAGAAGAATAATGTTCAATGATTAATAATTTTCAGTAGTTTCCTGGAGTATACATTTGGTCAGAATTAAAATCTCTGTTAGGTAAAGCAATACAAGGATAATGATAAATGGAACACTTGATGTGATTTATTAAATATTTCTTTAATTGCCATTATGTTTACATATTGATTTACTGGCTTCATTTTTTGGCATAAGAGCCCCAGAAATTGGGTCTGGAAACAAGCTATTTTTGTAGTGAAGAAAAAGCTATTAAGGGATTTTTTTTTCTTTTCCTCAGTTTCCTGGTTCATGTTAAGATCCATTAAACTCTTTTCTGGTCTTCCACTGTAAAACCCCAGTTATCTCTTTCATTCTATTATGCTTTCCACCCTGTTCTAAATTCCTAAAAACAGCAGTATGCCTCTTTACTTAGAAGCATCTCTTCCATTAGTTCCTTTCTCCTCATTTTCCCTGATCCCGTCTAGACCAGGCCTTTGTTATCTCATGCCTTCCTGTTTGTTCTAGTTTTTGCCTATTTGAATTTATCATTCTTATCAAAACTAGATTAACCTTCCCTTAAATATCAACTTTTTCAATTTACTCCTGGGCTCCAGAAGTAGACAATAGCTTCTTGTAGGTGCTTGTGACCTATAATATGAATTCTGAACTTCAAATTCCCTTTCAAATTAACTTGATGTTCTTATTCTTCCCAGTAAATTTTTCTCTCTTCTACTTCAGTTGATTTCATTGTTTCTCCAAGAATTATCAACTTTTCAGTTTAGTCTATTCTCTACTAATCCATCAAGGTCAAGTTCAAAGCTTACCTCCTCTGGAGAACTTTCATTCATGCTTCCTTTGATTGACCCTTTATTCTTCATGGTATTCACGTCTTTCAATATCTCAACCACACCACTTAACACAATATAAATGAGCAATGCCAATACTGTATATAAGTAAATGTTATTATTTTGTATGCATGGGTGTTACATTTCCAACTAGATTGCACATGCCTAGCAGGTAGATTCCCTATGACATACTGATTTCCAGTTTGTTTCCATTAGAATCTACTCATCAGCAAAGGTACTTAGATTGACTAATCATTATCTATACTTTAATATTTTACTTCCCACTTTATGCATATTTCATTTTTGTTATACTTAGAATTTTTAAGAATTACAGGGGACCATTAGTAGATTGCATTATTGTTCATAATTATTTATACCCGTCTTCCCTTTAAGCAGAATACATGTACCTACCCCATTGGCCAGGGCTTGGCCTTGGGCCCCTTTAGTTAGTGGTTTGTTGACAGATGTGACATATACCACATCCATGCAAGAGGCACATGGGGCACTACCGGTTTCTAACAGCTTCTTTTACAAGGGCTCTTTGCAATGAAAGCAGCTTGTCCCAGATAGGGCTACTTCTCCAGCCTAAGCCTTGGAATAAGAAGCTGCATAGAAAAACCTTCTGTTGACCCATAACTTGGAGGAGAACTTACCAAGTCACAGTCCTTATGTTTTGTGACTGAGAAATAACTTCTTCAAAGTCACTGATATTCTGGGTTTTTTTGCTACATAGGAAAGCTGACTAACAGAAGACCTGAGGGTTCATCCAACTTCCTATACTGCTGGCAAGGAGAGAGCCCAGGATTGTTAGTGAAGTAATGGAAGAGTTATAACAAATTCTGACTTATTTTTACTCCTTTTTAAACATAGAACACATTTTATTTTTGTTATTTTAGAATTTAGAGGAATACAACTCAAATAGTTTGACATTTGTGGCATTAATACTACCTGGAGTAGCCCTCCTGGCCTGGCATTAGCTTTTAGAAAATACATAGAAGAATACTAGAAAATAAATAAATTGTACTATCAGTGTCAGATGGAAAATACTTCTACCTGAAAGATACTACTCTCTCTTAGGTCCAAGTTCGTTTGGTAGCAGACACAATGGAATGCAGTGATATTTTGAATTCCTGTCAGGCCCCAGACTTTCATATATATCGTTAATATTACATATAGATTTCAAAATGTTATTTATTAAAAAACATGTAATAGAAAATTCTGATTTGAGGATGGGTATAATTTTTTTATTAAACTGTCTTCTTAATTGTATGAAGAAGTCTCATATATTTTGACACAAGGTGATAGATTACAATAGTCTTATACTTTTCTTTTCTAAAATTCAAATGGAAATATCCCTATCTTTATGGGCTTCAGTATATTAGCACTTTAACTTGGTCCTGAAATTTATGTTATTATACAATATTCTTAGACATAAATTAATTTTGTTAACTATGAGATTTAGTCTTTAAAAATTCAGAGACTAAATTGCTCAATTAAATTTTAAAGAGATTATTAACACATTACTTTCTTCTGTACATAAAATTTTTTGAGAATATGTTCAGTGATGATAAAAATAATAATACTTCAGTACATGTTTTAGGAAATGAATGTCATATAACCACTTTTTTCTTGTCATTTATTATGCTTTTTCAAACAAAGAAAATAAAATACAATAAACTTGATAAGATAATCAGGTGGATTTTCTTTTTCTATATTTCCTCTGTTTTTATTTGGACCTCACACAAATCTTACCTTTGTGAAAATACATCACGGTATGGACTGCCATGCTGCAGTGCAATTCCATAGCCCCGATCAGCAACTGTGTTCCCAACAGTGTAAAAGGAACAGTCTGGGTCATTGATAGCCACGTACTCCAATACAGCTGCATCCCATACAAAAGCATAATTTCCATATTTTACCTGAAAAAAATATGGAGAACAAAAAAAAGAAATTGAGCATTAAGGTAGAAATATTAAGTTATATAGACAGGGTAACAAAGTGCATTAATATATATTTAATTATGCAAAAAATAATAGGACCTGTATTTCTAAGCACTTATTCTGAATGGGAATTTGGCTTTTGGTTAACTTATAGGTCTGTTCTCCTGGACACTTGATAAAATTAGAATGTTAACTATGTTTTCAGGCAAAACTGCTTTATAATAAAATGACCCCTGTGTAATAAATGTCACCTGGACTGGGAGAAAAATAAACACATGAAAGAAAGCCATGTTTTTGAGCTTCTCTAAATACAATAATTCTTGTAATGGAGCCTGCTTATGTCTTTTAGTGGTTATCTTTCTGTATCTCAGAAATCACTCATATCCTCAGATGCAAAATTATTAAAAATAAAAAGCAACCTTAATTAAGTTTACTTAGAAAATTATTATATATAAATATAAAGCTTAATGAATTCATTAAATACACAGAATAGAAAAATAAAATAAATGTAAATGCAAATAGCTGAAGTGATGTTAGCAAAATAGGGGATTGGGAGATCCCTAGATTTGTTCCCTCACAGAACCAACAATTAGACAGCAGTTTATGCATAAAGAACCATTATGAATCTTGGGATCCAGGTTGTGAAACCCTGGTAAAGTCTAAGACTGGGAAAAACTACTTTGAGAAGGCAGGCATGTACCCCAGTGGATGACTGAACAATTGTGGTTCTCATATATTCCCAGAAGCAGCCCTGTCTCCTTGTGGAGCTGACTCCATATCTATAAAGATAACAAGGCAAGGATGGCCTGTTATTACTTCTATTTAAAATAGTCCTTGAAGTGCTAGCCAGAGCAATTAGATTAAAAAAAAGAAGATTCAAATAAAAAAGGAAGAACTGGAATTATCTGTATTTACAGATGACACAATTATGTGTACAGAAAATTGTAGACTTCTGGTCATGATGGCAACATAGGTAAACATGGCTTGCCTCCTTACACAACCACACCAAATTACAACTAAAATATAGAACAACCATCACTCAGAACCATCAGAAATTGAGTGGAAAGGAAGACAGACAACTACAGAATTAAAGAAAACATATCTATCCTGATTGATAGGATGTATGAAGAAGCAGAACAGGCTGGTTCCACATCCATGTGTGGTGCATAAAAATTCAGGAGGCATATCTCAGGATCTAAGTGTCCCAGCACCACACCAGGCCCCCAAGCCCAGGGTTCTGGTGCCAAGAAGATAATCCCCACAACTTCTGGTTGTAAAAACCAGCAGGGATTGAGTCAGTGGAAGAGACTTCTGGAGTCCCAAGCAGTTCCTCTCAAAGAACCCACACATGGACTCACTCAGACTCACTCCCTCTGAGCTCCAGCACTGGGATAGCAGAGTGAAAAGCACCAGTGGCATATAGGGAGGAACTGAAGTGTTTGGCATCAAGGCAGGAGCTAGTGGACAGCTTTCTCTAGACAGAAAGGTAGGGAGAAGCCACTGTCCCTTTTCTGAACCCTCCTCCCATAAAGTCAGAGTTGGCAGGCAGGGGTCATATATGACACTCCATAAACTTGGATAACACTGTTTGCCAGGTTCTGGAGATCCCCTGAGACTCTGTCCCACCCAACTTAAGGACCCAACCAAGCTATTAACAGAGATTTTTCCATAAGAATGCCTGGTCATAGCAGTTATACCTAGTATATAAAAACAAACACAGGGAGACTGCTGAAATGAGGAGACAAAGAAACATGGCCCAGATGAAAGAATAGATCTAAAATCCAGAAAAAAGAACTAAACTAAATGGAGATAAGTTATCCATCAGATGCAGAGTTCAAAACATTGGTTATAAGGATGCTCAATGACCTTAGTGAGGACCTCATCAACATAACAAAGATCTAGTCAGAAGCAAAGGATAAACTAATTGAACTGACAATTTACAGGGAAATGAAAGTAGAGTGGATGGTGAGAATCACATCAGTGATTTGGAACATAAGGAAGCAAAAAAAAAAACAACAAATTAGACAACAAAAAGAAAAAAAAAAAGAATCCCCCAAAACAAGGATAGTGTAACCTGCCCCTGAGACAACTTCAAGTGTTCTAAGATTAGAATCACAGGGGTGCCAGAAGGAGAAGGGAAAAAGCAAAAAATTGGATATCTATTTAAAAAAATAATGACAAACACTTTCTTAATTTGGTCAAGGAAATAGACATGCAAGTCCACAGAGAATCCCAAACAAGGTGGATGCAAAGAGGCCCACTCTGAGACACATCATAATTAAAATGCCAAAAGTTAAAGATAAAGAGAGAATCTTAAAAGCAGCAAGAGAAAAGTGGTTAGTTACCTACAGGGTAGTTCCCATAAGACTGTCAGCTGGTTTCTCAAAAGAATGCTTGCAGGCTTCTAGGGATTGTCAAGAAATATTTGAAGCCATGAAAAGCAGGGACCTCTGCCAAGATTTCTCTACCTAGCAAAGCTATTATTTAGAATCAAAGGGCAGGTAAGAGCTTCCCAGACAAGAAAAAAACTGAAGGAGTTCATCATCACCAAACCATTGTTACATGAAATGTTAAAGGGACTTATTCAAAAAAATATCAAAACTATGAACAATAAAAAGACAATGAACACATATCTATCAACAACTAAATCCTAAAAATGAACTAAGCAAACAAGAAGAACAGAGACACAATGGGAGTGATTTAATGGTTGCCAGATGGGAGGGTGTCAGTGAAATGGGTAAAGAGGTGAGGGGATTAAGTACAAATAGGTAGTTACATAATAGCCACAGGGATGTAAAGCACAGTATAGGAAATGGAGTAGTCAAAGAACTTATACCTGTGATCCATGGACATGGACAATGGTGTGGGGATGGCCTGACAAAGTGGTGGGTGCTAGGTGGAGTGGGGCAAGAGGGAAAAATCGGGACAACTGTAATAGCATAATCAATAATAAAAAAACCTACTCAATATAATATGTGAATTTGGTAAAATAGCAAGATACAAAGTCAATATTCAGAAATCAATGGCATTTTTGCACACCAACAATGAAATAACTGAAAGAGAAACTGGGGAAAAAGTCCCACTTACAATAGCAACAAGAAAAATAAAGTACCTAGGAATAAACCTAACCAAGAAGGTAAAAGATCTGTCCTTGGAAAACTATAGAAAACTAATGAAAGAAATTAAGGAAGATACAAATAAATGGAAGTTAATACCATGTTCACAGATTGGAAGAATTAACATTATTAAAAATGCCCATACTATCCAAAGCAATTTGTAGATTCAGTGCAATTCCTATTAAGATACCAATGGCATATTTCACATATCTAGAAAAAATATTTCAAAAATTTATGAGACCAAAAAAGAAGACTGAATAGCTTCAGCAACCTTAAGAAAGAACTAAGTAGGAGGGATCCAAATACCCAATATCAAACTATACTACAAGTCCACTGTAATCAAAACAGTCTGGCACTGGCATAAGAATAGACACATAGATGAATGGAACAGAATAGAGAATCAAGAAATAAACTCAAGTCTCTACATTCAATTAATATTTGACAAAGGGGGCATAAGCACACAATGGAGTAAAGATAGCCTCTTCAATAAATGATGTTGGAAGAACTGGACTGGTACATGCAAAAACATGAAGCTAGACCACTTACTTACACCATATACCAGAATAAATAAATGGATAAAAGACTTAAATATAGATTGTGACACCGTAAAAGTCCTAGAGAAAAACATAAGCAGGAAAATTTCAGATATGCTACATAGCAGTATTTTTACCCATGTATCTCCTACTGTAAGGAAATAAAGGAAAAAATAAACAAATGTGACTACATCAAACTAAAAAGCTTCTGCATGCCTAAAGAAACCATCATCAAAATGAAAAGGGAGCCAACAGTATGGGAGAACATATTTGCCAGATACCTCAGACAAGGGTTTGATCTCCCCAAAATATAAAGAAGTCTTAAGACTCAATACCAGGATGACAAACAATCCAATTAAAAAATGGGCAAAGGACCTGAACAGGCAGTTCTCTGAGGAAGACATACAGATGGCCTAGAGACATATGAAAGGATGCTGAACATCATTTGCCATCAGTGAAATGCAAATTAAAACTACACTGAAATATCACCTCACACCTGTCAGAATAGTCATCATAAAAAAATCAACAAACAACAAGTGCTGGCAAGGATGCAGAGAAAAGGGAACACTAGTGCACTGTTGGTGGGAATGCAGACTGGTTCAGCCACTGTGGAAAACAGTATGGAACTTCCTTACAAAACTAAAAAAGGCAATAACTTTTGACCCAGTGATTCTACTGCTTGGAATATACCCAAAGAATCCCAAATCACCAATTCAAAAGAACTTATGTACCTCTATGTTCATAGCAGCTCTATTTACAATAGCCAAGTGTTGCAAACATCCTAAGTGCCCATCAGTAAATGAGTGGATCAAAAACCTTGGGTACATTTTACATAATGGAATACTATGCAGCAGAAAGAAAGAAGGAGCTCCTACTTTTTGAGACAGCATGGATGAAACTGGATAATATTATGCTAAGTGAAGTAGGCCAGGAGGTGAAAGACAAATACTATATGATCTCACCTATAGGTGGAATCTAATGAAATAATAAACTAAGGGACAAAATAGAACCACAGGCATGGAAACATGGTAGAGACTGAAATTGGCCAGAGGGGAGGGAAGGGATAAAGGTGAAACTAAGGGGAAAGTACTAGGCAATGAACACATATGAATGACCCACAGACATGGACAACAGTGTGGGAACTGATGGTGGTACCAGGAGGTAGGATGTGTGGGAGAGGGCAAAGGGGGAAAAATTGGGGCAACTGTAATAAATTAACAATAAAAATGATTTCAACAAATAAATCTATGTAAATTGATATATAATACATCAAAATATAATAACTTGAGTAAAAACATTATTTACACTAAATATAAATACCTAGAAATAAATTTAATAATAAGTGACTAGGGACTAAGAAAATTTCAATACTTTACTGAATGAAGAAGATGAACTTGTTTTTAGGTAAGTTATATCATATTTCTAAAAGAATAGAAGCACAATTATAAAAGGAATGTTAGTTTTCCTCAGGTTATCTGATACGTCATACAACCTAAATACAATGTTTAATATTTTAAAATTTATTAACATCTTTAAGTGGAAGGAAACTGAGGAAAAAACAAAGACATTTTGAAAATAAAAAATAATGGTCAGAGGCTTAGAGTACCAAGTAGTGGAAGTGTTATAAGGCTTAAAAATAAAACAGCATAGAACTTGTCTGTAAGTAGAAAATCTGTGGAATGGACAAAATTATCTACAAAAGTGAAAAAAAGTATATAAATGTTACATGTAGACTATATTACAAAGATCCTAATTCAAATTAGTATGGCAAATATAAAATATTTTTAAAATTAGACTGAAACAGGTGATCATTTCCAAAAGACCAACATTAAAGCCACTGTCAGATCATATACAAAGTAAATTCTTTTAGTGTAATAAATTATTTATAATAAAAGAGAACCCAAGGTTTAAAAAAACCATAAGACTAGAAAAACATACAAAACTATATTTTTCTGATACTGAAAAAAAAAGTGAGACATCTAAACATAAAAGTTAAGAAAAAAATGTAAATAAATGTTTGGTATATTCACTGCCTTTTAAATATGTATTTCTTAGACCAAGCTAACATCAGATAATGAATAAAACACTTTGCAAGAAATATGTTCTAAACACTTTAGACAAGTTTTCTGTGCTCAGTAGTTACTTAACATCTCTTTTTCGAGGCAAACCCCAAACTATGAGATATTGAATCAGGCCCACAAACCAAAGAGTCACCGGTTCGATTCCAAGTCAGGGCACATGCCTGGGTTGGGGGCCAGATTCCCAGTAGGGAGTGTGTGAGAGGCAACCACACATAGATGTTTCTTTCCATCTCTTTCTCCTTCCCTTCCCCTCTCTAAAAATTAAAAAAAAAAAAAACTTAAAAAAATAAGAAACAGATAAATTCTTTTTTTTTCCTGAAGAAACCATTTCATGCAACTACTCACAGAAAGTTGACTGTACACCAGATACTATACTAGGTACTAAGGCTTAGTGCTTCTCAAAATGTGATGCTAATTTCAATACCATTAGAATTATCAGTGGAGTCTTATGTTAAAAATGTAAACTCCAGATATTGTGTAAATTTACTGGATTGAAATAGTAGATGTTCAAGGCTTGGGGATATACATTTTGACAATTTTGAAAGTTGACAATCTTGACAGCTGATGTATACCAATTTTTGAATAAAATATTTTTAAATAAAATTACTAATATAATCAGGCTTGATATAATTATAAATACTGACAGATCCTTGGGGTTTTGGTATGGGAGAGGGGGAAATACTGTATTTATAGGTTTCTTCTACATTTATTACTTATATCCACCATGTTATCCCTCCGTCATCACCCCCATTCTTTGAACAATTGTAGTAATCATTGCAGAGGAGAAAAGATAATCTTCTCTTTACCTTTCTGAGCTCTTAGCTAAGACTTCTGTAACAAAAGGAAAACAGAAGCTTATTAACATGTAAACCTCATGAGAAGATAAGTCAGGTAAAAATAAGTAACTCAAAGAGTGGCTTACAATTCAGGATCAAATACCATCTAAATAGAGAAGTGGTGGAAGAGGCCTCTTATAGGGGAGAGTGGATGATTTTAAGAAAAATGAATGGCTGTTAGAAGAATAGGTGGAAAGTTTGCACCAAAGTGTGTCAGGGTGTAGTGTTGACTTCCGGTTTCTTCTCCTTTGATGACAGTCCATTATTTCTTGGTTGAAGAAACTCATGGGGAGGAAGTTTATGACAACTGGGTTTCTTTTATCTTTAAGCAAATAAAGGGAGTTCAAACAAAGCCTCTTTCTGCTTGCGCTTTTTCAAGTGTTTTACAGTTCAAGTTAATCAATATGCCAGAGGAGCATATTTTGTGGTAGCATATTCTGTTATCCTTGATCACCAACTTTCACATCAGTTTTTAGCTAGCTGGGGGTAAAGCCTACAGTAACCAAGATAGCAGTGACCTTGAAGCTTCCTCTAACAACCTACTTTGATTTTTGCTGTTTTCTTCTGTTTCAAACAGCCACTCAGGTCTCCTGGATACACTTACAGCATCTTTACAGCCCTCAAGGGATCTCCCTTATTGGGAACATATTGCTTTCCTGTTAGAAAAGTGTTCTAACATTGTTGTTAACTGCTTTGTGAACTATAGAGCTCTATTTAAATAATACAGTAACATTATCATTGCCATTATATACATGTTTCTAGTAATTCTAATGTTACAAAGCACTGTGAATGCATTTTTTAAAAACCATTAAAACACTGTGATTATAGCCTGTAGCAATCCCTATAAAATATTGCATAGTAACCTAAGCTCTTTTAGCTTTTAAAAACATCCCTGGCCTTTTTCATCTACTAAAACATATAATCACTCTCCTTTGGATGGTTTTTAACATTAAAACTATCTAAAAATAACTCATCAACAAAGCCTAAAGTCACTTTTCAACAGAATACATAATTGAAATTTGGCACAGACAATTTTCAGTCCTAGGTGATGAATATTAAACATTGTCAACCAGTTTTTGTTTTTGAATAAGCAGCTGAGTTGTGGGCCATTGATTGGTCAGTGCATTCCAGGCCAGCAGAGTCTCCATACCAGGTTGAACAGAGGACAAAAGTGGATCTGGGAGCTCCGTGTCAACATATTCCAGGCCCTGTGTGTGAGGAAGGGAAAAGAATCCAAAGTGACATCTACCTCCAATATGATCAATCTCTGGTCCCCAAAGGAGAGATACCAGAATGTTGTGATAATTGATGGACCATGGTAGCTATCAGTGCTCAACACCTGTGTCCTCATAAAAGTGCCGAGATGCCAATAGGCTGTGATAAATTTCTCACTGCTTGAGATAATGCCAGGAGCTAAGTTTTGTTCTATTTCTACCATAATCTTTCTCTAATTTCACCTAACAATCATTATGTATTAATTTCAAAATCCTGAAAATGAGTAAAATGTTGGCCCCAACCCTCAAGCTGTTTATAGCTCAGTAGTGGAGCAAAGTCAAGCACTTATTGCTGTAACACAAAACATATCATATAAGTACCACAAAAGAAGCTTGAAGCATTAAAGTGTTTAAAAGAATGGAAGCAATTTTCATTGAGGGGAATCAGGATAGCTGGCTCCAATATTCTGGCAACTGAAATAGTTGTACATGAAAACTCCAAATATTTAAACTCCCTATCATTAGTGCCTAACTGATTAAACACAGATACCCCTCAGAGACCATTTCTTGTTCATGCACACTCTTTTAACATTCTAGTTTCCTGCAATTTTCTACCTGTCAGGTGAAGAACTATAAACATTCCATGTTATTTTCTCAAATATTTGCAATTCTTGTCAAGTAAACTGAAGGATGGGAAAATGTATTTTCAGAATCTACACCAGTGCTCCTGACCATGTTATGGATTGTGGCATGTTTCTATGCTTTAGAGTCTTGTTGTCCTGTGTGCCCCTGCTCCAACACCTCTATCATGACTTAATGCTGAAGGGACTTTTCTTTACAAGCCATTAAGCAGCAGTCTCCTGCCATAATTGCAGAAGCCAAGGCCATACCCAAATAGAATTTCACTACTTTCATGACTACCTTTATCCCAGTGACTTTGGTTTTAATTAGGAAACCATATTCTTTCTCATACAAATCTTTAATTTAGCAAATTCCTTTAAAGCTCACTTCAATCTCTAGCTATGAAAAGACATCACTGATGATCCCTTTTTATTAAAAAATTGATTGGGAACTATTTTGGAAATATGACATTTAAACTAAAGAGTAAGATAAGATTTCCTCTTAGGAAGGAATATCCTCACTCTGTCTCCCATTTCTTCCTCATGATAATAACTAATATTTATAAAACATTTTTCACTCTTAAAAATGCCTTTTACTTGTAAATTTATTTGTTCTTCACAACACTGTGAAGAAGCTAATGTTATGATACCTAACTCATAGTAATAGAACTTGATAAAAAATTATACCAATTATGCACTGACCAGTGTGACTCAGTTGGTTGTACATCATTCCGTAAAGCAGAAGTCATTGGTTTGATTCCTGGTCAGAGCACACACCTGTGTTATGGATTTGATGCCCTGTTGGGCTATATACAAGAAGCCCATGATCTATGTTCCCCTCTCATATTGATGTTTCCCTTTCAGTCTTTCTCCCTCCCTTTCTCTCTCTTTAAAATGAATGAATAAATGAATGAATGAATAAATAAATAAAAATAAATCTTTTAAAAAATTATACTGATTATTAGTGGTAGATTTGGAGTTTGAGCTCACAGCTATTTTTTACACTTTTTTCATAGCATTAAAAATACATTTCTGGGACATATTTGCCATAGCAATGCAAAAAAGTTTGAAATGGGGTAATCTTTGTCTTCAAGCCATAGCCTATTTTGAGAAACATTTATGTAAATAAAAATGATGCAGCATTGTATGTGGCAAGAGCCACAAAACAAATGCAAACTCCTTAATGTTTTGTGATCATACTATTAAAATAAATAAAAGTTGAGCTTTTAAAAAACAGGTTGCTTATATGTAAAAATCATTGGAATGAGTGAACTATCTGGTTTACATAGTTCTGGACCCTTAAAGTCTGTTGATTTTGTCACCATTGCTATCTAAGTATTTTTGATTTTCAGGATTAAGACCAAAACAGAGATTTTTCAAATTAGAATAAAGGTTACTGGATGGAAATTTTATGTTTTCTTACCAGAAAAAATTAAGAGAACAATGTGGGAGAAATAAATTCTAACCTTGAACTCTAAGCTGCTTTTTTACTATTTAAACTAATGGTCAGTGGGGGATAAATTGGTTGTGAATTATGAGTACAAAGAGTTGGATTAACCCAGAACAGATCTATAGTGGCCCTCACAATTTATTGGCCACATAAGTCTTTAAGGTGGGGATGTCTTTAATATTTATAACATATAGTTTTAGGTGGTGGCCTCTCCCACTTTGGGCAAAGTAATAATTTAGCATCACTCATGAATTCTAAATGTATCCAGCATAATAAATTATGCCCAACCCCAAATTGTGTGTTTAAGACTGACTTTTAAAATATATGTAGTTTTGTTTATTGCTGTTTTAATTGTTGGCCTTCCATATTTTATCTATTATTTTGAAATGTGAATTTGTGCTCCAGAATAGGCATCACAGTACACAATTTTTCACAAGGAAGATATGAGTTTGTTTAAACTAAATATCAGCTTATTTATAAAATGTCTTTTTAACTTAGAAAAAAAGGAGTATGTCTACCCCTAAATCTTATCTTTTGCTTCTCTTTTTTGAGACTATGGAATACAATTTTTTAAAAGTTTTTGAAAGCACTCTGGGAATGTGAAAAATGAATACTGCTTCATTTTCTCCTACTGAAAATGTTATCTTCAAACAAGATAGACATTACTAAGGCTTGCACAATTATACATGGGAAAGAACCGGTAATTCTCTCCTTCAGGTTGGATGAGTGCCTGAGAAGGCAAGTGGGATCTCTAAGGGAAGGTAATGGAAAAACTAAATTTGGAGGAGTGTGTGGTTCATAGAAATCTGTGGACCTCGAGTCCTCCTCCCCTCTTTCTTCATACTTGCCCCAATAAATATGTCTATTCTGTTGCCTTTAAATTGGCCAAAAAGGAAATGAATAGGTGGGCAAAGATCTCCCAGTTCTGAGTATGTGAGAGGCCAGAAGACTAGAGAACCCACAGTTTCTTCCAGGGGGCTTGGAAGAGGTATTTGTGAATCATTTTCTTCTGTACTAAACCACAAGGACAGAAGACATTTTATTTTCTAAAATTAGTAAGACTGTCAATCCCTAGGGTAATCCAAAAATCAAGCTTGAGTCCCCACAAGCTGACAAGAAAAATAACCCATACAGTGAATGCCACAGTTAGAAATGGAAAGATGAATCAGAACAAGCAGAACACATCTTGGGGAAATAACACTGTGGTGAGAGTAAGATTCCAATTTTTAAAAGAACAATAAACAGAGAACCTAACCAGATTCAACTGTTAGTCTAAACACATCTGTGTGGCTACAAACTAACAAACTAACCTCAATTTCTTGAACAAAAAATTGAACAGATTAATTGAAGGAGAAAATGCTCATAAATGTCCTGCAGGGTCAAAATGAAGAATGAGGCTGACAACTGTCCCAGTTTGCCTGGGATACCCAGTGGCAACACTGAAAGCCCTATGGCAAGGGAAACCTCCCTAGAAGGGAAAAAGTTCAGGTTTTGGTTATGGGTACATAAGGTCAGGAGGCAGTACGAAATCAATGGAGCAGCTTAAAAGACAGGGGCTGAAAGTGACTATTTTTGTAGTAGAGAGATATGACATAGATTATCTGCTTCCTTCAGTGGCTGTCACAGTTTTTCCCCCAGAATGCTTATGTTGGCAATTGTGACTTGCTGTTGACAATAATAAAATACCCATTGTTCTGTGCCAAGACTTAAGTGTGCAACCTAAGAGCATTGTAACTATGACTGTTGACAATCCTTTTTATGTAGTTTGACTGTTGTTCTTAGTGCTAATTTAGCACCAAGATGATATTAATTTAATTTCAACATTGTTAATACTGGATTCACTTTTTTCCCAAGAGTTCAGATGATAAAAATAAGAACGATTATAATACTAATACTAGCATGACCCAGATAGCAACAAAAAAGAAGGCTAAATGACTATGTTATCTTAATGTAATAGAAGGATACAAATAAACAAAACAGCATGCTGCATAAGATGCAGAGAAGAATTTGGGAGACCCAAGATGGCAGAGGAGTAAGTAGAAGCTACATTGACCTCCTCCAAGGACAAATCTGGAATTACAACTAAATTGTACAGAAATCACCCTGAATAACTAACTGAACACTAGCTGGAGAGAAGCCTTATAATCACAGACAGAAGAAACTACTTCACCACAATGAGACTGGCAGTGACTAAGGGAGGAATGAGAGGTATGGCTAGGCTCCCATGGGAGGCAGCTGAAGATCCAGAGGAATATCTCGGCAGATAGGGAGTTTCCCCTGAGAAGTGTGGGGTTTAAAACCCAAGCTGGGCTCTGAAGCCTACAGGACCAGACCCAGAAAGGAACCCAGATAACATCCACCTGTGAAAAGCAGTAGGGTTTCTGTCTGCCAGGGAGAGATAGATGGAGACACAGAGAGCCTCTTAAAGGGCTAATGCACAAAATATTATTTGTAATCACTTATCCTGGGCTCCAGCAAAGGGAGGGCAGAGTAGATTAGAGACTCTTGAGGAGAGTCTGGGGTTGGTGGCTCTGGGGAGAGAACTATAGGAACAGCAGCCAGGATCCCTGTGCTGAGTCATTTCTCATACTTCAGAAGCCATCTTTCTCAGGTAGAGCAATCCCTTCTAAGTGGCATCAGCCTGAGGGGAAGCAATAGCCCCACCCACAGAAATTACTCTTCCCCATGACCCGGAACTTAAGTTGGGATGCTGATGACAGCTTAAGGCTACACTACTAATTAGTTTAACTATGAAGGCAGGAAATACAAGGAAGCAACCCAAATGGGAAGACAAAGAAACAGAATCCAAATGAAAGAATGAGAGAACTCTCCAGAAGAAGAACTAGATGAAGTGCAGGCAAGCAACTTATCAGTTAGAAAGTTTAGAGTAATGATAATAAGGATACTCAAAAGCATGAATAAAACCATAGAAACCATGAAAAAGGACCAATCAGAAATAAAGAATGCACACCCTGGCTGGTGTGGCTCAGTGGATTGAGTGCTGGCCTGATAACTAAAGTGTTGTCAGTTCAATTCCCAGTCTAGGGCACATAGCTAGGTTGCAGGCCAGGTCCCCAGTGGGGGGGCTCTGCCTCCAAGAGACCCATCTCAGATTGAAAGGTACACAGACTAAAAGTAAAGAGATGGAAAAAGATATTTCATGCAAATGAAATTTTTTTAAAAAACTTGGGTGGCAATACTTACACCTGACAAAATAGACTTTAAAAGCAAGGCCATATTGTAAGAGAGAATGAAGGACACTACATAATGACAAAAGGAACAATCCAACAACTCTAGCAAACATTTATGCACCCAACATAGGAGCACCTAAATATAAAGCAAATCTTGATGGACATAAAGGGAGATATCAACAGAAATGCAGTCATAGTCAGGGATGAAGTCAAATCCCAAATCCCACTTCAATGAATACATCTTCCAAGCACAAAATCAACAAGGAAACAGTGGCCTTAAATGGCACCCTAGAATCAAATGAATTTAATTGATATCTTCAGAGCATTTACCCTCAATATACATACTTTTCAAGTGCACATGTTAGGACACAAAAAATGTCTCAATAAATTTAAGAAGATTGAAATCATATCAAGTATCTTCTCTGAACACAATGCCATGAAACTAGAAATCAATCACAAGAACACTGAAAAACACACAAAGACATAGAAGCTAAATAACATGTTATTAAAACATGAATGGGTCAACAATGAGAACAAGGAAGAAATCAAAAGATACCTTGAAATGAATGAAAATGAGGAGACAACAATCCAAAACCTGTGGGACACTGGGAAAGCAATGCTAAGAGGGAAGTTCATAGCATTTCATCTCAAAAAACAAGGAAAAGCTCAAATATATAATCTAACTTCATACTTAAAGGAACTTGAAAAAGGACAAGCCCAAAGTGCATAGAAAAAAACAAATAATAATGATCAGATCAGAAATAAACAAATAGAGTCTAAAAAATAATACAAGAGATCAGTGAATCAAAAGGCTGGTTCTTTGAAAAGATAAGATTGACAAACTTTTAACCATACTCATCAAAGAGAGAGAGAGAGAGAGAAAGGACTCAAATACATAAAATCAGAAATGAAAGAGGAGAAATAACAATTGACACCAAAGAAATACAAAGGATTGAAAGAAAATATTATGAACAACTATATGCCAACAAACTGGACAACTTGGTGAAATTAAATTCCTAGAAATATACAATCCTTCAAAACTATAGCAGAAAAAAATCAGAGAATCTGAATAAATGGATTACACCTGGTAAAATTGAAGCAGTAATAAAAAACTCCCAACAAACAAAAGCCCTGGGCCAGATGGCTTCATGGGTGAATTTTACCAAACATTCTGAGAACTAAGACATCTCCTTCTGAAATTATTTCATAAAATTCAAGAGGAGGGAAGACTCCCAAATGCATTTTACTAGGCCATTGTTATCCTTATCCCAAACCAGGTAAGGACACCACAAAGAGAAAATTATAGGCCAATATCCCTGATGAACATGGACACCAACATCCTCAACAAATATTAGCAAACCAAATACAGCAATGCACAAAAAAGCCATACACCATGATCAAGTGGGATTTATTCTGGGAATGCAAGGTTGGTAAAACATTTGAAAATCAATAAATGTGATTCACCACATAAACCAAATGAAGGATAAAAACCACATGATCTTATCAAAGATGCAGAAAAAGCATTTGATAAAATCCAGCACCCATTTATGATGAAATCTGTCAGCAAAGTGGGAATAGAACACACCTAAACATAATAAAGGCCATATATGACAAACCCATGGCTAGAATGATACTCAATAGGGAAAGACTACAAGCATTCTCCTTAAGATCAGGAACAAGACAGGGATGTCTCTTTCCAACTCTCTTATTCAACATAGCATTGAAAGTCATAACCACAGCAATAAGAGAAGAAGAAATAAAAGGCACCCAAATTGGAAAGAAAGAAGTAAAACTGTCATTATTTGCAGATGAAATGATACTATACATAGAAAACCCCAAAGTTTTGACCAAAAGACCACGAGAACTGATAAATGTATTGAGCAATGTAGCAGGATACAAAATTAATATCCAAAAATCAGTTGTATTTTTATATGTCAATAATGAACTAACAGTAGGGGAAATTAAGAAAACAATCCCATTCACAATTGCTACAAAAAATTCCAAGAAATAAACTTAAGATATAAAAGATCTGTACTCAGAAATTTTAAGACACTGAAGAAAGAAAGAAGAAAAAGGACTCATGGACATGGACAACACTATGGTGATTGCTGGGGGAAGGGCATAAAAGAAGACTAAATGTTAGTGAAAAAAATACAGGAAAGATAAAAAAATAGAAATCAATGGAAGCACATACCATGTTAATGGATAGGAAGAATTAACATATGGAAATGTTCACACTACCCAAAGCAATCTATAGATTCAATGCAATTCCTATCAAGATTCCAATGATGTATTTCACTGAACTAGAACAAATATTTCATACATTTATATGGAAACACAAAATGCCCTGCATAGGAACATCAATCCTGAGAAAGAACAAAATTGGAGGAATCATGCTACATCACATTAAACTATATTATAAAGCCATAGTAATCAAAACAGCATGAGGCTGGCATAAAAAACAGACAAATAGATCAATGGAACAAAATAGAGAGCCCAGAAATAAACTCACACTTTTATACTCAATTAATATTTGACAGAGGAAGCAAGCACATGCAATGGGCTAAAGATAGTTTATTCAAAAACTCATATTGGGAAAATTGGACAGAAACATGCAGAAAAATGAAACTAGAGCACTTTCTTATGCCACATACGAGAATAAATTCAAAATGGATCAAAGACGTAAATGAAACCATAAATATTAAAGAAGAAAACAGGCAGCAAAATCTCAGACATTGTTCATAGCAATATCTTATCAGATATATCTGCCCAGGAGAGGAAAACAAAAGAAAAAATAAACAAATGGGACTAAATCAAACTAAAAAGTTTTTGCACAACAAAAGAAGTTACCAACAAAGTAAAAAGACAAACCACAGAATGGGAGAACATATTCAATGATACTTCTGATAAGGGGGTAATATAAAAAATTTATAAAAAAACTTTGAAAACTCAACACCAACCCCCCCCCAAAAAAAAACACAACAACAACCCGATTAAAAAATGGGCAAAGGACCTGAAAAGGCACTTCTCCAAAGGAGAAATACAGATGGCTAATAGACATATTAAAAGATGCTCAATGTCAGTAATGGTCAAAGAAATGCAAATTAAAACCAAAATGAGTTATCATCTCATACCTGTCAGCATGGCTATCATCAATAAATCAACAAACAAGTGCTGGAGAGGATGTGGAGGAAGGGGAGCCCTTTTGCAGTGTTGGTGGGAAGTAAGATTGGTGTAGCCACTGTGAAAAGCAGTGTGGAGATAACTCAAAAAATTAAAAATGGATCTATCTTTTGACCCTGTGATCCCAGTTCTGGGGATATATCTGAAGGAACCTAAAACACTAATTTGAAAGGACGTAAGCACTCCTATGTTCATTGTAGCATTATTTACAATCACCAAGATATGGAAGCAGTCCATCAGTAGATGAGTGACAAAAACAACTATGGGATATTTATACAATGGAATACTACTCAGACATAAAAAAAGAAAAGTTTACCCTTTGCAACAGTGTAGATGGACTGGGACAACATTATGCAAAGTGAAATAGGACAGTCAGAGAAAGACAAATACCATTGATTTCACTCATATGTGGAATCTAATGAAGAAACTGAACTAACATGGAAAACGAGGACAGACTCTTAGATGGAAAGCAGGATGGCAGCTAGGGGGTGGGAGGTGAGGGTGTGGAGGGATTGAACAAAAGGAAAAAGAACTCAAGGTCATTGACAATAGTGTGGGGATTACCAGGGCGGGGAGTATTATGATATAAAAAATATCATAATGCTAAATGATATAGAAAAAATACCATAAAGATTAAATTTTTAAAAAAGCATTTGAAATTGTGTGCAGTGAAAAAGGGAATATGAAAGCACTCACAAGAGTCTAAATCAATCAGAAGTTTTTGTGTTTCCCAAAAGACAGCGATGCTCAGCTTAAAACAGCAGCTGTGGAATTAGTTTTGGCATATCACATGAACAAACATACAGTATTGTACTGTTCCCGTGATAGCTGTATGAAAATGATTAAAGCTATTTTTCCTGATTCTGAGGTACTAAATAAATTGTGCTGTGGAAAAACAAAAAGAGTAAATTTTGATAACACATGAGTTGAACCTTCACACTGTAGAGCTGATTCTGTCAGATTTCAGATTTCATGTTTCCCACAACCATGTCATATGTCACATTAGTGACTATGCACACACAAAATGATCCTTGTAGCTCTCATGTGTTGGTGATTGTGGCAGAAGGAGGCTGCTGAGTGGAGGTCAAATGGGGTATATGGGGGATAAATGGTGATGGAAAAAATAAAATAATGAATTAAAAATGTAGTGTTAAAGTTTAAACTGTGTTCTTGATTTCTATGAAGATTTTAATAAAACTGCATAATAAAACATAAAATAAAAGTCTGCTGATATTCAAACACAATACTTTAGTTCTCTCAATATTCTGCAGATATGGCAACATAAATTTTGGCAAATTCCATATGGTGGGTAAACTTCTTATCAAAGAGAATAAAAAGATCTCATCTGCAAAATGTTCTGCACACCTTATATACAATGCAAAAAAGGGACATGATGTGTTTAACTATGATAGTGAAGCTTTCATAATTTAAAATTTGGTTGCTTTTTAGTTTCCTTACCATGTGCAGAAGACATTATAAAGTTTTTATCTAATTGAAATGAAGGATGATCTCCTTAGACATATTCTTACAAAATGGCTATTAATTTTTTAATGTCAGATTGTCATAAAATTGCATTTTCTAATTGTGAGACAAGAAGAATATCTTCTAACTTGGAAATACATTCAGGATACAATGAAGAAAAGATTTGCAATAATACAAAAAATATGCTATTTTTTCAAACTTGTTTGATGACTTTTTAAGAAATCATAGAGTACCTGGAAAAAGATGAACTGACTATACCCGACTTGTCAATTTTATAATAGTTTACAGTAAAAAGGTGACATATTTTTTGAAATAACCACAAAAAAAGATGGTGAACAGAAAAGGGCAGCCAAGTTAAACAAGAATTTTTCAATTCTTTGGAATCCAACACTGATTTCACAAATTCAAATTACCTCTGTATACTTTAAAATTATTTTCCTAGAAAGAGAACTTTAACTTATGATGACAACTGGTATGTTTCTGAGTACCTAAAGTGATCTATATCTTAGCCATATTTAGCCTACATGTTGATTTTATTGATGCAAAGATTATGATTAACAGAAAACTGGTCTTTAAAAGCAAGCTTGTAGAATCAAAATATACAACAATTTTTTGGAGAGCTGACATCTAATTCCTACAAATTATAACACCCACTATTGCTGATAAGTAAACTCTGGAGTATTTCATGCCCAACCACTGTTGTTAAGAGCATTTTTAGCTTGAGGTCATCACATTGGAATGACATTCAGAATCAGTGTAATGTGGGCTTGACATGAGGAGAGTGCAAGCCATAGTGAGATTTATGTTTCCATATATTCTGTGTTATCACCGCATAAAAGAAAAGGAGAATGTGTTGCAGGTAATTGAGAGAAGTATTATTAGAAATGGAAAGAGCAGAAGTGAAATTATCCTACCATTTTATGGGACAGAAATGTGTCATTGTTATTTGTCATAATATAGTTAATAGCATGAGTGTATTTATGTTCCCCTTTTAAAACATCTTATACTCATGGTCTTAAATATAGTCACTATATTTAAATACGTAATAATTAAAAAAGTGTAAAAATAACTGCTTTATAAGAGAACAGAAAGAAAACTTATTAAAAATATTGTTATATTTTAATCACGTATATTATTTGTTTAATTAGTACTACTATTATCCAAAACTATTTGACAGTTAAATTGTCCTATTGGTTTATTTAAATAATGGCATTTTATAATAAGAAATGAATAATACAGAATAGTATATAATTTCAAATAAATGTCTATTTTCATGTTAAAGTAATAACATGTGTATATAATTATTTGTGACATACTATATTATGTTTTTTTGTCTGGTGTAGTTGTATTCTGAGTTGTTTCTAAAAAATTGGCAAACATATTAATGGACGTTGGCATAATTGGCTGTGTGAGGAAATAAAATCAAATAGTTTTCTTATTCCAAGTAAAAATACTTTTCAGTTAAACTAAATAGTTCAAAATAAAATGCTAAGAGCCATAGATGAAAAACTAGGGTAGCATATATAATATAGGGAAAGCCATTTTAACCAACAAATGAAATTCAGAAAAATATATAAAGCAGATTTTTACATAAAACACTTTCAAACATCTTTGCATGGCAGAAGATACATACACAAACTGAACAAAGGACCAATAAACTTGCAAAAAAATTGAACACAAAGGACAAAGCATTGGTATTTATAAATATACATTGTTTTTCTATGTAGCAAACAAAAAATAGAGGATGTAAAAGACAGATGAATCATCTGAAGGTGCAATTCAAATTGGAAAAATATATGTTTCCAACAAGCTTATGAAAATACCAAAACTAGGTTTAGTAGTTAGGTGAGTGCAAAATAAAATAACAGTAGTTGCTGCTTTACATCTATTGCTCTGACAACATTACTATCTATTGCTGGTGATGATGCATTGAAATGTGTATTCTCACTCATTACTTGTGAAAATGAGATAATGTTATGGCTTTTTTCAAAAGATAACATCTATTCAAATTAAAAAAGAGAGATGACTTTGGCCCAGCAATTCCATTCCCAGGAATCTATCCAAGGGAAATACAAATTTCAGATTAATGTACAAAGATACTCAGCACATCACTGTTTATTGTGGAGCCAAACTGGAAATAGTGGTGATGTTCATCAATAACAGAATAATGATGCACTCCTACCATGAAGCGTTATGGAAACATTAAAAGGCATCTATTAGAGCAATACCAGGTGCCATGGAGGGATTTCTATGATGTATTTGCAGAATGAGGAAAGGCAAGGTGCCAGAATTATTATAATGAAATTCGATTTTTAAAACAAAAAATGGTAAAAAATATTATATAATATTATATTATGTTACATTATATTATATTATTATAATATTATTATTATTATATAATATATAATATATAATATAGGAATATGTGTATACACGTTATTATAATATTATAAATACATATAAAATATAGAAGAATTAAATGTATTCCATTGGTTACCTTTTTTTCCTTTATTTTTTTTTGTTGACACTATTTCAGATGTTCTCATTTTGCCCCCTTCTTTGCCCCTTTCCTTCCAGCTCCCACTCCCCCTTCCCTCTGGCCCATTGGTTACCTTTTGAGGGTAGAAAAATATGGGCAGAGGTAAAGGAAGAGAGAAGAATGGGGAAAGCCAAGTTATAAAGTAAAAGTCAAACCAATGCTCTAAAAGTGGAATGTGTAATTACACTTATATATTTTTATGAAAATTACACACATGTATAAATATGTAATTAACTTATTTTTAAAGTGAGGTTTATTGAGTTTTAATTTACATAGAGTCAAGTTTACAATTTTGGGATATATAGTAAAAAATACTAAATAAAGACCTGGAGTGCTTTTTATTTAGAGTTTTAAAATGGCATCATTAACATCTATAGTAAAATAATTGTTACCTTTTAAATCCTATGTTGATTTATTAAGTATAAATTTTTAAGTATCATGCTGATTTATAAATCTATAAGTACCAAGGCATTCATAATAACATACTCATAATCACTTTGTTCTAATAATCAATTTATTTCTATTCAGTCTGTGAGAACCATTGATATATACTTAATGTTAAAATCAGAATAATATGTTAATATAAAATTATAATGGCAGAGGCTTGGAAATCCCAAGATGCATAAAAATATATGCTACAATTGCTAGGTCTTACAAATTATTCATCTATACCACCCTTCCCCAACCATTCTTTGTGTCTGTATATGTGTGCATAGTCTTAAAGAATATTAGGTAGAAAGGTTACTTTTGTAATTATGTAAACTAAATCCTAAATAAGTTAGACTCCTCAAGTCTCATAAAAAGTCAATTTTATCTTCATTTGGGTTCACTTTTTGCATTAACAAAATTTCTTCTCATTTCTCATACTTATAATGTCTTAAATGGTTTATATTCTTTCTTGTTCTTAGTTCTTAGATATTCATTTTCTTTTGTTTGGAATGTTTTTCTGTCCACTGTTCACTCAGGCTTAATCTCTTTTATCTTCTTTAACTTCTACTAATCCTTTCAGAACTTGGGTCAGTTTAGACCTCACTTACTTCTGGAAGCTCTCCTTCACCTCCTTCACCTCCGGGTGAAGCTCTGCTCCACCTACCCCTGGCTCCCATCCTTGCACCTACCCCCTTTGGCTTTGTCCATGTATCCTTTATACATGTTCCTTGATGACTGTTCCCTTATTTTCCCTCACTATCCCTCTCCCCCTGCCCCCTGGTTATAGTCAGTTTGTTCTTTATTTCAATGTCTCTGTTTATATTTTGCTTCCTTCTTTGTTTTGTTGATTAGGTTCCACTTATAGGTGACATCATAAGGTATTTGTCTTTCACCCCTGGCTTATTTCACTAAGCATGATGCTCTTCAGTTCCATCCATGCTGTTGCAAAAGGTAGGTGCCCTTTTTTTCTTTCTGCTGCATATAATCCCATTGTGTAAATGTACCATAGTTTTTTATCTACTCATTTATTGATGGGCACTTAAGTTGCTTCCAGCACTTGGCTATTGTAAATTGTGCTGCTATGAACATTGGGGTGCATAGGCTCTTTTGGATTGGCATTTCAGGGTTCTTAGGGTATAATCCCAGCAGTGGAATTGCTGAGTCAAAAGACAGCATAGAAGTCATAGAGGAGAGCATGGGTAGGAAAATCTAAAATATTCCATGGAGCAATATTTTCTTTTCTTTCTTTTTTTTTAAATCTAAAGTTATCAAAGGTTGATTCACAAGGTTTTTGTTAAAGATTTTATTTATTTATTTTTAGAGAGGGAAGGGAGGGAAAAGAGAGAGAGAGAGAGAGAGAGAGAGAGAAAGAGAGAGAAACATCAATGTGTGGTTGCTGGCGGCCATGGCCTCCAACCCAGGCATGTGCCCTGACTGGGAATTGAACCTGAGACACTTTGGTTCGCAGCCCGCACTCAATCCACTGAGCTACACCAGCCAGGGCAATGTTTTCAATGATATATTCCCTAGAGCAAGGGACATAAAGGAAAGAATAAACAAATGGGAAGCTGTCAAAATAAAAAGCTTCTCTGCATGGCTAAAGAAAACCACAGTAAAATTAAAGGGAACCACCCATATGGGAAAATATATTTGCAAATGATACCTTAGACAAGGGTTTTATCTCCAAAATATGTAAAGAACTCACATGACTCCACTCCAGGAAGACAAACAACCCAATTAAAAAATGGGCAAAGGACCTGAACAGACACTTCTCCAAGGAGGACAGATAGAGGGCCCAGAGACATATCAAAGGATGCTCAGCATGACTAGCCATCAGAGAGACGCAAATTAAAACCATGATGCAGTACCACTTCTCACCTGTCAGAATGGCCATCATAGACAAATCACCAAAGAACAAGTACTGGTGAGGCTGTGGAGAAAACAGAACCCTAGTGCACTGTTGGTGGGAATGCAGACTGGAGCAGCCACTATGGAAAACAGTATGGAATTTCCTCAGAAAATTAAAAATGGAACTGCCTTTTGACCTATAACAACACTTTAAAACATTGTATTATGTTTGTACCTTTTCATTTTGTTTGACCCCATGTGACTGTAAATTCCTTGTAGGCTGGGACAATTGCTTCATTTAAACCTACCACAGGGTCTAATATTATCAGGAGCAAGATATAATGCATACTTCTTATTTATAAAAGATTACTTCCTTTCCTTTCCTTTTTTTTTTGGTCACTAAGACTACCATACTTCCAGTCCCCTATTCATTCAATAGTCATATTCTAATTCTCAACATTAATACAAAGAACCAAGTAATAACAAAAGTCATGCCAGTTCAGTATTTCTGTCATATACAACAGATCACAGTGTTTTATCAGGACAAAATTGTATAATGTATCATTATTAAGTTAAAGCAGCAATTTTCAATTGGTGTGTCACATGAATTTTTAAAGCATGTAATAACTGATCATTTAGTTGGGGACACTGACCTCTTTCCCTTAGATTGTCAAATAAAAAAATGACAACAGGCAACACAACAACAGTTGTCTGGTGTGAATGAATCAAAATTATATCTATATTTTTGTCATATTGGCAAAAATATATTTTTCGGTGTGCTGTAGGATTTTAGTACTTAGTTTATATGTGCCATGAGGTGAAAACAGTTGAAAATAGCTGAATTAAACCATCTTCTGTGAAGCAGCACAGCTCCAAAGACACATCAAGTGTCAGTATGACCCAGGCAGCACTGTGCAATGGAATGTTTTGGAATGTTGGCAGTGTTCTATATTTGTACTGTCTGATATGGAGGTCACTAGCCACATATGGCTAATGAGTACATGAAATGTGGATAATGTGACTGAGGGAATGAATTATACTTTACTTAATTTTAATCTTTTAAAATTTAAACAATGACTAGTTACTATGTGGAGTTGGTGACTGTAATGAGAAGATATTTGCTGCTTCACCCTTCTAGAATCACTGGAAAACAGCTATTTTTGGTATGTAACCTACTACATGAGATTTGAATTTCTACAGGCCTTAGATTTCTAATTACATCTTTTATGTGTATGCATTATGATTCTCAATTATGTCAAAAACACTTTGAAGGCAGAGACCTTTTCAAGACTCACTGTACAGAAAATATATAACTGAACTAATTGCTTTGAGAAGGAATGAATAAGTTTATATGAGGGTTGAGGGAAAAACTCAGCATTTGACTGCTAAGCAAGTACCTATACAATGTTGCAGTCTTCCCTGCAAAACAAAATGGAAAGATTTTCTTATAAAATGAAGTGGAAAAATGAGTAAACTGACTTTTAGATTATGACTTGGTATTGGTGATATCATTCACTGCTCATGGCATATTTTAAATTATTAAATTCAGCATTTTCACATTACTACTTTGTCATGTTGTGGAAACATGATGACATTTCAAGATGATGGTACTTCACAGTCTATTACACATTACAGAAGAGCATTAAAAAGGAATTAATATGGTGATTAGTTGTCACAATTCAGTATCACACAAACTTCTTGGCCCAGCAGTGAGAAAATAGAGATGTAACGGCTTATTCATTGGTCAGAAATTAAACAGAGCAAATCCCAATAAGCATTTTACAAGAAATACTGTAGAAGTTTCACTGAAGCCTCAAAAATACAGAGAAAAGTCATGTTTTGGTTGGTTTAATTTTACATGGATTCAATTACTGGTCTTTCTTATAGATGAACTTTTGGAAACTACCAGCCTGCAAAAATACTTCAGCACTTAGAATCTGAGTTATAACTATGCCATAGCTAAAAACGACCCTCAGTGATTGCAGCAGTTCCCGATTTATAAGAGAGTAAGAAATGAGGAAAGGATATAGGCTTACGGAATAAGAATGAGGAAAAAAGCATTAAACAGGGCATCATTGTAGGATATCCAAGTGTTTATGGCAAGATAGAGTACAATGTATAGATAAGGTCTGAGTTAGAAACTTCTCAGAGTAGGTATATACTCTATTTTCAGTTTTTATCAATTGACTATGCTGTATTCAATCCAAATCATTTAACCCAATTGAGCCTATAATCATGTTATACTTAATCCAAACCAAAACCAAATAACACAGTACAACCATTTGTAGCATTTTCTTAATTTTTAATTTTTTATTGTATTTTTTTTCCATTATCATTTAGTCCCCTTATATTCCCCTCAGCCTTGTAATCACCACACTGTGGTCCATTTCCATGAGTCTTTTTTGCTCAATTCCTGCACCCCCTACCCTCGCCTCACCTTAGCTGTCATCTTGCTCTCTATCTATGAGTCTGTATTTTCCTTGTTAGTTGAGTTTGTTCATTAGATTTCATGTATGAGAGAAGTCATATGGTATTTGTCATTGTCTGACTGGCTTATTTCACTTAGCATAATGTTCTCCAGGTTCATTCATTCTGTTGCAAGGGATAAATTTTCTTCTTTTTAATATCTGGGTAGTATTCCATTGTGTAAACATCCCATAATTATTTTATACATTCATCTACTGGTGGACACTTGGGCTGCTTCTATATCTTGATTGTAAATAATGCTGCAATGAACATAGTAGTGCTAATGTTCTTTCAAATTAGTGGTTTGGGTTCCTTCGGATATATCCCCAGAACTGGGATCGCTGGATCAAAAGGCTGATCCATTTTTAATTTTTTGAGGTATCTCCACACTGCTTTCTACAGTGGCTGTACCAATCTGCATTCCGTCAACAGAGCAAAAGGGTTCCCTTTCCTTCACATCCTTTCCAGCACTCACTCTTGGTTGATTTATTGATAATAGTCATTCTGGTAGGTATGAAATAGTATCTCATTGTGGTTTTAATTGGTATTTCTCTGATAATTAGTAACATTGAGTATTTTTTCATATGTCTTTTGGCCATGTGTATATCCTCCTTGGAAAAAAGTCTGTTCAGGTCCTTTGCCCATTTTTTTAATTGAGTTGTTTTTTTTTTTTGGTATTGAGTTTTGTAAGTACTTTATAAATTTTGAATTAACCGCTTATCAGGTATATTGGTGAATATGTTCTCCCATTCTGTGGGTTGTCTTTGTGCTTTGTTGATGACTTTACTTTGTTGTGTGAAAACTTTTAGTTTTATGTAGCCCCATTTATTTTTTCTTTTGTTTCCCTTGCCTGGAGAGATACATCAGATAAAATATTGCTAGGAGCAATGTCAGAGATTTGGCTGCCTGTTTTCCTCTAGAAGTTTTATGATTTTGGGTCTAACATTTAAGTCTTTAACCCATTTTGAGTCTATTCTTGTGTGTGGTGTAAGAAGGTGGTCTAGGACATGGTTTCCCAACCCCTGGACCATGGGCTAGTATCAGTCAGTGGCCTGTTAGAAAAATGGGCTGCACAGCAGGAAGTAAGCAGTGGGTGAGCAAAGTTTCATCTGTATTTACAGTAAGCTGCTCTCCATTGCTCTCATTACCACCTGAGCTCCACCTCCTATCAGATCAGTGGTGACATTAGATTCTCATAGGCATGCAAACCCTACTGTGAACTATACATGAGAGGGACCTAGGTTGCACACTCCTTGTGAGAATCTAATGCCTGATGAGCTGAGGTGGTGCTGAGGCAGTGATGCTAGTGCTGGGGAGTGGCTGCAAATGCAGATTATCATTAGCAGAGAGGTTTGACTGCACAGAGACCTAATAAATCAATTGCTTGCAGCTTCATATCAAAACTGTATCAGTGACTGGCAAGTGACAAGCTGCATCTGGTGGCAGGCTTTATAGTGGCAAGTGAGTTGATGTACTTCAATCATACAGCTGCATCTGGTGTTATGTTTTAGTCAGAATCTAGGTTTTATTTTAATCTGTGTGTGGCCTGTTTATTATTTTATTTACCACCTCAGTCTGTGCCTCTTTCTTGTACTGAGCTCTTGTCTTAGTTGAGTCCACATGCTAACCCTAGTGTGTGGTGAGTTGTATAATTATTTCATTATATCTTGCAATATAATAGCAAAAATAAAGTGCACAATAAATGTAATGCACTTGAATCATCCTGAAATCATCCGCCACCCATGGTCAGGGGAAAAATTGCCTTCCATGAAACTAGTCTGTGGTGCTAAAAAAGTTGGGGACCACTGGTCTAGGATGTAAAGGACCTGTACTCAGAAAGTTCTAAGGCACTGAAGAAAGAAACTGAAGAAGATGCAAATAAGTGGAAGTACATACTGTATTCATGGATAGGAAGAATTAACATCATTAAAATATCCATACTACCCAAAGCAATCTGTAGATTCAGTTCAATTCATATCAAGAGTCCAATGACATATTTTACAGAACTAGAATAAATATTTCAAAAATTTATATGGAACCACAAAAGATCCTGCATAGCAACAGCAATCCTGAGAAAGAACAAACTTGGAGGAATCACACTTCCCCATATGAAACTACACTGTAAAGTCATAATAATCAAAACAGCATGGTACTGGCATAAAAACAGACACATAGATCAATGAAACAGAATAGAGAGCCCAGAAATAAACCCACCCCTTTATAGTCAATTAATATTTGATAGAGGAAGAAATCATATACAATAGGCTATAGATAGTTTATTCAATAAATGGTATTGGGAAAATTGGACAGATATGTGTAGAAAAATTAAATTTGTAGCATTTTTATAGACATAAACTTTACATACCATGAAAAGCACCAATCTTAAATGTCTAATTCAACGAGTTTTGATTAAAAAAAATGCATCCGTAAATCTACTACCTCAGTTAAGATACAGAATATTTCTATCACCCTAGAAATTGTCCTTGCTTTCATTAAGTCTGACTTTACCTCCCTAGATACCACTGTTCTGATTCCCATTGTCATGATAGATCAGCTTTTGTCAGTGCTTGAGTTTCATATAAATGAAGCCAAGTAGTATGTACTCTTATATCTCTAGCTTCTTTTGAACAACGCAATACTGAGATACAATCAGACTGGTTTGTGTATCAATAGTTCCTTCTTTATTATCTCTTGTCCTATTGTGGTTTGAATGGACCATTATTTGTTTTTCCTTTCCCTGGCTGTTGGATATGTGGGTTGTTTCCAGTTTGGAGCTATTACAAATAAATCGGCTCTTAGCATGACTGCACACATCTTTCGTGGATGGAAGTTTTCATTTCTCCTGGGTAAATACATAGGATTGGAAATGCTGGGTCATAGGATAGAAATAGGTTTAGTTTACTAAGAAACTGTCAAACAGATTTCCAAAGTGGTTTTTGCATAGTTTGCCTTGATATTTGTAAGTTCTAGTTGCTCTACATTCTTGCCAATATTGGGTGTTATTAGTTTTTAAAATTGTAGCTATTCTAGTGGATGTGAAATTTAAATCATTGTAGTTTTCATTAGCATTTTCTTGATGACTAATGCTGTTAGTTAAACATATTTTGATGTGCTTATTGGAAGTTCATTTGTCTTTTATAAATTTTAATTGTTGTTCAAGTACAGTTTTCTGCCTTTTACTCCCATCCCAGCCCATCTCCCAGCCCTCCCCATCCCCCTCCCATTTCCACCCCTCCTTGTTTTAGTCCATGTGTCCTTTATAGTTATTCCTGCAAACCCTTCCCCTTTTCCCCTGAAATTCCCTCCCCTCTCCCCTCTGGTCACTGTCAGCCTGTTCTCTACTTCAGTGTCTTTGGTTATATTTTGCTTGTTTGTTTGTTTTGTTGTTTAGGTTCCTGTTAAAGATGAGGTCATATGGTATTTGTCTTTCACCACCTGGCTTATTTTGCTTAGCATAATGCTTTCCAGTTCCATCCATGCTGTTGCAAAGGGTAGAAGTTCCTTCTTTCTTTCTGCTGCATAGAATTCCATTGGAGAGGTTGTGGAGAAAAGGGAACCCTAGTGCACTGTTGGTGGGAATGCACACTGGTACAACTACTATGGAAAACAGTATGGAATCTTCTCAGAAAACTAAAAATGGATCTGCTCTCTGACCCAGCAATTCCACTGCTAGTATTATATCCTAAGAAACCTGAAACACCAATCCAAAAGAACCTATGCACCCCAATGTTCATAGCAGCACAATTTATAATAGCCAAGTGCTGGAAGCAACCTAGGTGCCCATTAGCAAATGAATGGATCAAAAAACTATGGAAATTCATTTGTCTTAAAGTGACTTTTGCTGATAGTCTTTTGCTGATAGACTTTTGCTGATAGACTTTTGCAAATAGTCTTTTGCTGATTTTTTATTGTGGTGTTGTCTTTTTTGTTATTGTTTTTGGAATTCTTCATACAGATTGAGTTACAAGATCAGTTATATGTATGTATAATAAGTATGTACTCCAGCTGTATGGCTTTTACCTTCTTAATAATGTCTTTGGTAAGTAGAAATATAGGCATATATATTTTGACAAAATCCAATGTATTAACTGTTCTTTGTAAAAATATTGTGTTTGTCTTGAGATAGCTTTAATCTTACAAGGACCTTCTGGAATTTTAATAAAATACCCAATGTGTTATCCCAGCCCTTCCAAGTCAGCCAGACTCAAAGTCCAAACTTCATCTCCTTTGTGGTGTGTGGCAACGAAGTTCTGTGGAACTTTCTTGGCCTCCTATTACTTTCCACTGTTGGTTCCTCCCCTGTGCATACACAGTTCAGGGTCAGCCAAGAACCGGAGAACAGCGTGTATGTAGATTTGGGTTTTTTTTTCCTTCCATTGAGGCTTTTTTCTTTATGGAATTCCCTTTTAATTTTTAGATATTTGGCAGCCCTGAACTCCATCATGTGACACTGCAAGCTAATAAAACTAAAACTTTCTTCTTGAGCTATGCATGAACTGGGAAGTGTGCCCAGGGGGAAAGCCACATAAATGTCAAGAAGAAATGTCTTCTTGGGCAGTTTTCTTTTTTCAAGGGTCATATCTCCTCTAGTTTCTGCCTGCTTTAGTGGAAGGGTTAGTGTGATATGAGCTAGTCAGTCAGTGCTGGAATTGTGGTGTAATTATTTTGTATGTATATATATAATCACAGTGTTTTCCAGGAGATTGATGTAAGCAAATGGAAACCATAGTTTTAGAATTATTTTATCACACACTTAAGTGATGCATTTGGAAGTAGGAGAAAATTGCATGGAGTTTCAATGATAAAAATAGTTTCATAGTGAGACTTATTTAATCACCTAAAAGCTTTTTTCACTTAAAGAAATGCCTGCAATTTACTAATCTATTTTTCTGAAGTACACCTGAAGTGACTGGCCAAACTCTACATTTTAAGTGAAACACTTTTAACTCTCCTTATTCTTACAAGTGCCTGTTAATGGCAATGCTTTAAAATTTTTCTTTCTCCAGATTGCTTCTGTGAGACTCTTGTGGAATAGATGCATTAGAGTGCTGCAGTGATACACATTCAACCCCATCCAGTGATATTGGTTGGATATAGACTGTGTACTAGCACTCTGAAAATCCTGGAATTGAGTTGGGAATAAAATTTTGTAGAATGTTTGACCCTGTATATAATTTTATAGTTGAGATTATGCATGTAGTCATTGAAAGATGAAAATAATCATAAAGTGTTTGGGTTATTTAATGACAGATTAGAGTGAGTCTTATTCCATGCCATGAAGTAACTATAAATTAAGATAAAAGAAATAAAGATATAATGTACTCATTTTGAAAGCTACATTTTATCCAGTTCTTGCTGCAACTCTTCCTCTTCAAACACTCACATATATGTACAAACACATGAACACAAATCTACATTGTTTTACCTGGATAAGACACAGAATCAGAAACAGTGCTATTAAACAAGATAAAGAAAGAGGTAGAGATGTATTTATGTTTGTGTCTAAAAGTCCATAATATTACCCTAGCTTAAAGGAGAATGCATTTTAATAGAAGCAGCAAAAATGTATAAAGTACATTTTAGGATGCAAATATAAACAATAACATAATTATGTCCATGGAGGAAAATCTGTTTAGGATTAGATCTATAAATAAGCCAGATTAATCAGAAGAACTTTGTTGGAGAAGAAGCAAAAAAGCATCAAGAGAGAAAGGTTATTACTTATTGCTTTGTCAGCAAGAGACCACTTACATGCCTCATATACTGTGATTTAAAAAAAATATTCCTCTGTGCTTACCAGAGCAAAATCAACATTAAAGACAATAAATTAGGGAGGAAGGATGAAAAAGAATGAGTAAGTGAGGGAGAGACGATTGAGAGAAAGAGTTATGGGAGGAGAGATGGCAGCTGGTAGAGATAGAATAATTTCATAAATTTGCAGATTAATTCATTCGGAATAGAGACTATAAAGTAAATAATATTGTTTGGTATCCAGGAATAAGAAGTCTAGAGTCAGACTGCCTAGGCATCAAATGTGAACCTGGACATCCTCCTCAGTCAACAGTGGTAACTGCGATGAGCTTCCACTTCCGTAGACTTGATTTCCAACTCAGCTGTCAGACAGGTTGCACAGAGAATGCATATACCATGTAATAGCCCATTGTCTGTTAATAGCAAATTGTCAATATTTTTGGTCTTTCCTCTTGGTATTATTAAAGAATAAGGTTTTAGTCCATTAAATCAGAGACAACTAACAGGATGTTTTCAATATAACAGTTATTTGATTCAGAGGTATCTCTTGTGATAAGGGTAGTGGCAAAAATATTAAAGTACAGCAGGCAAAAATTTAGGTGCAAAACACAGTTGGAGAGTAGAATATAAAAAATGAGTAACAAATATAAGGCTGTAAAATAAGTACTTAAGGATTTTCACTGAGGCAGAAAGACATACTTGGATTTAGAAAGTACAAAAGAAGCAGCTGAACTTGCAAGCTAATATATTTGGGAAGCAAAAGAAGATAGGCAATGAAGAATGTCTTGGGATTTCTGGGTTGTGTGAAAGGAAGATTTGCTGTGGTGACTGCTCTGATAAGGGTGATAAACAATGGAGATGGCTGTGAGGGAATTGCAGGAAGTTCAAGAAATCATAAGTGAGCAAGTGAGTATTAAAATTCATCCTATGAGTGAGTCAGGCAAAACGATCTTATACATAAGTTGAAAATATATTTACTCTTAATGCATCCTTGGAGAAGCTGGTGAGTCTCTTGCATTACCGCTTCCCAATCAACAAGAATATCGGAAAACATTTGTCATGATGTTTTGGAGTTGTAGATTTTCTAAGTGGGAACACATAAAAACCAACCACAGAAGGAATATCTTGAATAAATAGCTGATCAAAAATACATGAAGTAGTTCCTATTACATAAGATAAGTTTCAGTAAAGTAGATTAACACTCCATTTGTTAAAAAAATACTTGACTTTGGGAGGTGTTATGTGTCTATTTGTTGTTGTTATTTGTTTAATTAAATGAGGCTGAGAACCCATGTTTACCTATATAAAACTAACATATTGCTCTGAAATATATTTTCACTTGAGATTACTGTTGTAAAAATGTGATTATTTCTGTATAATAATACATCTGATCAATCTCCACTGGTAATTTTCTTTTATAATTTTCTGCATGCCCATGAGCAATGTATTTCTTACCAAATTATACACTCAAACACTCAACCCAAATGCCACATATCAAATCAAATACATTAAATACTGAGACAAACATACTGTTAAATATATCAGCTAAAAAGCAGATCAATATTCAATCAATTATATTGTGTATAGAACAGCTTCATTAATGTCCACGTGATATATTAAACCTGACCTATTTGAAACTTATATCCAAGAATGAGACATCACTTTTTCATCAGTAATATCTAACTGATATGACAAATTGAAGACTTATTAAATAAAATATTGAGTATTGCTTACTCAATACAGAACAAAACAATACAGAACACTGTAGTACATTTTTTATTTATATCTGGAAAAACTGTCTTAAAATGGTATCTAGGGCCTTCTTATTTTAGCCTTTATATTTTTAGGGAACCCAAATTGAATATTATTAGTAGTATCCTAAAAGAAATTATTTTACATGAAACATATTCTATTATAATATTTTTAGAAATTGTAAAGAATTACTAGGGCAATTTACTTCTGAATAGCTCAATGCTGAACAAGATAATAAACACAAAGCAAAATATAATTAAAGGGAAGGACATAGGTTTTTGAGTAGATTGCATTTTAAACTGAGTTTCACCACCTGTGTATTGAATGAACATAGTTTATTTAACTACCTGTAACTTCAGTTTTCTAATTTGTTAAATGAGTGTCCTAATACCCTTCTCGTAGAATTTTGAACATTAGAGATAAGGTAAAAAAAATATATCTAGCTCAGGGCCTGCCGCAGGTTAGGTGAACAGTAAAGTGGTAGGTAGAAGTATCTGTTATTCACATCACTGAGTAGCAAATTATGACTCAAACAACTTATTTGCATTCTATATGATCTCAAAATGGAAGTGTGACATAATAACAAGTGAACCTTAGAATAGCAGAAAAATATTTTTGTGATATTAATTCCCAGAAAGAATTGACGAAAGTTAGTTGTGCAAACCTCTAAAACAGCAAAAAACCTAAGAAGTAAAAAGAAATCAGAGCTAAGTCACTTCAATAGCTCTCATGAGAGTGATAATGGTAGAGGAATAATAATAACACAAACATCTTAATTAAGTTCTTACAGTATCTCAGGCACAGGGACACTGTGCAAAATGCTTACTATACACTGTAGTAACAGGGTGCAGCCAAAAGGGGGGCCCCAAAAAGGGATTTGTAATGGGGTCCAGAACTCAAAGTGTCCAGGAAATATTAGAAAAATATACAGGATGTCCTCACCTCTCCTCCCTCACAAGGCTAAACTGGGGATGGGACACATGGAATGGGGCCATTGGGAGCTGTGTTATACAGCAACAGCTTTTCAGCTAACCTCTGGAACAGTCATTTAACATATCTATAACCTTTAATTGGTTTCATAGATATGTTAAATAGCTGTGGCCAAGCTTTGAACCAGAGGGATGGAAGTGACTTCCACCCAAGATGTAACTGGGAGGCAACTCCCCCTGGTTACAGCGCCTGCATGACAGCTTGGAGGTGACTGGGTCCATGGCATGGGGCCACACCTGTCCAGACTTATGATGTCAGCCCAATAAAGCTGGAAGGGTACAGGAATGTTGGCAGATGTAACCAACTGTAGGAGGAGTCAGAAATGGGTTTGCAGAGGAAGATTGGCTTGGGGATTTAAACCTGGGTGCGACAGTCATGTGAGGGGAGAACCACTCGGCTTTGGCAAAGTGGGGACCCCTGAAGCTTTGGTGAGAGTGAAGACCTTGTGGCTTTGGGGTGCTCCCTTTTGCCACATGGTGTAGGCCGCAGGAGAGAATTTGCCTGGGGTGAAAGGATTCTTGCTGGTGGGCCATGAGAAGGTGCCACATGGCTTTGGATTAACTGGAGATACTGGTGGCGACACAGCTGATGGTACTGGGAGCCCAAATCACTGACTTCTACTTCTTTTCCTGAGATTCGGTACCCTGGACTGGGCAGAGGGAGAAGGATGGACTGTGCATCTGTGGATATTCTAGAGGATTTTAGTCTGTATAACTTTTGAATAAATATTTCCTTTCCTTTTCACAAATCTCTGGCATTGAGAGATGTCTTTCCTCTGGCAGCGGGCATAGCAAACCTGGGGGGGGGGTCCCTTTTGGTAGTAGTATATCATACACCCCCGTTGGGTCTGTTTTGTAACACTGTCTCATTAATTTTTACAATAACTATGAGTGAATATTACTTTTTGCCCACTTTACTGAGTAGAGATTAGAGAGGATCAATATTTTGCTCAAATTTATGCAGCAAGTAAATAGCATGCTGGCGAGTAAATAGTTTGCTCCTTCATCACAGACAACATACTTGATCCAGTTGTGAAAAAAATCACGTGATGAGCAAAAAGAAGGCAAAAAATTGTATATGTTCATGAATGTTAAAGGTTTAATTAATTCTCTAGACACCCACAACAGGGTGTCACACAGAGATCATGAGTCACCGATACAGAATTGCATGGCCCATTGACATGGAAGGGGGGGGGGGACTGAAAGCTGGGTTGCTCCCAGAAGGCCTCCTAAAGACATAAAAGTCAAGTGAGATCCTGAAGGACAGGGCACGAGGTCATCATCCTGAGATAAGAGTGGGCACTATGTCTGAACAACGAAGGAAGGCCGAGATTATGGTCACCGAAGCTGAGGCTGAAAAGTGGGATGTCATTCTGTATATAATGTATATGAAGCACCTGCAGGAGAGCTCAGGCTGCATCCATGTTTGTCAGGCAAAGCCTGGTCCTGTGTCTTGTGTTGCTGAAAAGCAAGCCCAGTGTTGTCATATTTTCTGATCCATTTAGAAAAGCCCCAAATCCATATTTTTGAGAGGAAGTATCCTGGTTTTTATGTAATGTCAGGGAATGTAAATAGTTTTAAACACTGCTGAGGCTTTGGGCTTCATGATAGCTAAATTGGGAGACCCCGGCTTCTGTTTGCTGCCTGCTCTGGGTGGTTCTGAGTGTGACTCTGCAATCTTCATAGGGAAGTTGTGCATTGATTTCTGCAGAGCTGCTGGGTGGGTATGTATGAGAATGAGAGCATTAGCTGATGCCAGAAAAAAAAAAGGACAGTTACTCTGGGGTTTGATGCATTTTTGTTTGCCTTCTCTCTTGCATAGTTCTTGTAAAACAAAGATATGAAGAACAGATGCCTGTAATTTTGAGAAGAACACTGGTGTCAGCTTTGTGTGTCAGCATTGGGAGACAGGTTATTCACAGCCTTACAGTCTAATCTTTTGTACTCCTGCACGAAATCAATGAGAATTAAAGGAGAGGCAAACATTTAAAATATAATGAACGTGTACAAAGAACTTGTCATTCCAATGACAAAAGACATTTTGATTTGCTCTTCTGGGTTTTTCTTTTGATTTGTAAATGTTCCTTAGTTTATTCATATAAAACCAATGTCAGTCTTCCTAATCTCCTTTCCACATCCCTACCCCCATCTTCTTTCCCCTCTATTAAGCAGTAGTTTTTAGTTGGAGAAATCACCTTTTATCATTTGCCATATACTATATCAGTGTAACTTTGTTGAAGAGTCCTTGATCATTTTTTTAATTTGTTTATAGTTTTCATGAAGGTAATTTCCTATGAATGTTTTCATTACCTAATTGAATGCTTACTGAATTGTTTTCCAGATTAAACACAAAGAAATAACAAAGGTTAAATTAATATTATCATTTCTGGATTTGGGATCTTCTCTGGGTTTATCTAGCCTTCCATGAAGAATGATTATTCAATAGCCACTTTTAGTAATCTACAGAATGTTCCTTAATAGCATTCCTCTTAGGAATAGACATCCATCTCACTAAAATTTCTTTCTCTCGCTCTCTTTTCTTTTTGTAAAACTTTACTTTGAGTGACCAAATGTATCTATCTGTAATTTCCTCATTATTTTAGACATGAAATTTTAGCAGGGTATAACAGGTAGATAAAATGATCATAATATAATATGATAAGTTCTTTTTAACCAGTGGAATAAACCATCTTAATAGGAAGTTAATCCTAGAACATAAGGAGTAGGAAAGTGTGAAAGAAAAACATAAGAAACATCAAGGGCAGTAGAAATTCTAAAATCCCAGTAATACTAACATAAGGCCTTGGCTAGATTTCAAGGAGTCTTTGGAAACAGAAGTTACATATCTTCCATAAATTCTAACTGAAATTTAATAATTCCTTAAATTATGAATATAGGCAAAAGTCACCATAGTACTGGCAGTACATGTGACCTACCACCAACAGAAATTATACTCATTTTCACATGACAGTATATATTGCTGCAAATAGCTTCATATAATTTATGCTGATCATGTCTTCAGAATTTAGATACTTATTAAATGTGTTGCTAGATCATTTTATTGAAGCATTCATAAAGAATTATATTACTGTGTCATGCTTTTTAGTGTTTTGGTTACTGAATTTTAATATAATCAGTTCCCTTTGTAATCCTATGTATGCAGTTTAGTGCAATTTTATGTGTAGTTCCATGAGCTTTACCAGATTTCCAGCGCAGTCTGTGGCACAAAGGCTTGCCCTATAGAAGTTCCACGGGTAGAGAGCAGAATGAATGAACAGAAATAACACAAGGAAACTTCCCAGAGCAGAAGAGATCCAAGTCTTTGGATCACAGGTGGCTAACACAAGGCCCATGGGCCAAATCCGGCCCTCCACTTTGTTTTATCCAGCCCAGCACCTTGTTTCTACCCAGTGGCAATGCCTAGCTCTTCCTTAACTATTAAGGAGTAGTTACATTTATACAGTCCTCAGATTACATTGGGCCCTTTGAAGGCAACCTTGAGGTGATGTGGCCCCTGGTGAAAATGAGTTTGACACCCCTGCTTTCAATTAATTGAATTCACAGCTAAGACCTAAGTGTGTGAGAGAAAAGATGGCGGCTTTACTCTAGGCAGCATGTTTCTCGGCTTTTGTGAAGAGGAGGGAAACTTGAAGATCAGTGGAGAAACAGAGCAAGTGGTCTAGGTTACTGAATCATTTTTGAAAGCAGGACATCAAAAATTATTGGATCATTGAAAAACCAGACGGTAAGGAGACTGCTACAGGACAAAAGGGACCCAGGGATCAGTGCGGGGACCAGGGGGGTTGCAGTCCCCAGGCCCGGTGCTCCTGGATCTGCCTCAGGGCTCCCAGGAGAGGGGAGTCGCTGCTCCCTCCCCCAAATATGGGGGTTGAGCAACACCAGGGGAGAACTTGTTGCTTGAAGGCACAGAGAGGACAGTTGGACTGGGGGGAAAAAATCACCCAGGGTCTGTGAACACCCACCCAGAGCCGTGGGAGAAGTGAGTGCCTCCAGCCGGCTCGACCAAGGACGGCCTGGAAGAGCACCCGTACCCCTAGCCCGGTGGGAATGTGGATCGGTGGAAAACCCAGACATTGAAGCCCCGATCCAGGAAAGGGCGCGGTCATTCTCAGGTTTCTGGAGCCTTTGGTGCTGAACTGTGGAAGCTCAAGCCCCTTCGGGAATCCTGACTCTCGTGCTGTGAACCCGGAAGGGCATTCCTAGAGCCCGAAACTCAAAAATTTGGTGGATGGGCACACCCTTTTACGATTCCCAGAGAGGGCACAGTGAATCCCAAAACGTTGCAGGTGCCTCCTGAGATCATAGAGCTGGAACCCTGCAGGGACCCCGGAGCCTGGAAGAACGTGGCAGTGAGCTCTGGAGAGCGAGTGTGCTCGGGAGTGCCCAGGGTACCTGAGAGACTTACTGAGATTTGGCTGGGAAGAGTGATAAGCATTTCAAAGGTCCCTCAGCCAGCTGAAGCCAGCAAGATCAGAAAAACTGGTCTGGCCAGTTAGAAACCAACAAGAGGTTTTTTTTGTTTTGTTTTGTTTTGTTTTGTTTTGTTTTGTTTTTGTGGCTATTGTTGGTTGATTGATTTTATCTTGTGTTTTAAGTGACATTTTATTTTTCAATTCTTATTATTTTTATCTCTCTCAATCCCTTATGTTTCTCTTCCATTCATCCTAGTATTATTCCTTCCACTCCAAATTTACCTCTCCTGTACTCCATCTTCTTTTTTTTTTGATCTTGCAAGATACTGTAAATTTGTATTATCTTTTTCTCACTTTTGTGACATTTTTTATTTTAATAGTATTTTGGTATTCTTTTTCTTTCTGTATAATCTTATTTGCTTGGCTGGTTATACTGTGATTTGATGGGTTCCCCCTGGTATCTCAGTCACAGTGTGTTGATAATTTACTATCCTTTGTCTGTGTTCCATTAATACACCTCTCAAGGTCCTATACTCTTTATTCTTGTTATCTAGATCTCATTGATTCTGCCACAAGACTGTCACTTTACTATTACTGTTAATAAGACCTAGTTCATACAACTGTAAATACTACTCAATACCCCTACCTGATGTCAGCCCACTTTTCAATTTCCTGAACTATACTATTGTGGGGGTTGTCTCTATTCTTTTACACACTACTCCTATTTACTAATCTTTATTCCAACACTATCTTAGAATCTGACCTCCCACAGCCTCACAGCTTTCTAGATCCAACTAACAATCCTCTCGTCCCCAATAAGAGTCTTACCTTCTTTCCATCCTTTCTAAAATGTGGATAGTGGGGTGGAGGATCACGAGTAACACTATAAGGAGCCAAAGGATAACTCATCTCTTCTCTACTGGCTGCTAATGTAAATATCATAGTATACTGTCTTGCTGTCTTAAACCATTTTGCCTTACTCCTCCAACTGATCACAAAAAAGAGTAGGGGGAAGCTGTGAACACCAGGATACAGGAAGAAGACTGCACCACTGAATCTCACAAGTATTCTACCACAGAAGTTCACACCATAATTACAGGGAACCAGAATAGATCAATATAAGAAACAGAGGCTAACAAGAAGAAACCCACGAACAATGAGAAAACAAAGAAACAATCCCCAATTGAAGGGAAATGAGGAAGCCTCAGGAGAAATGCTAAATGAAATAGAGGCAACTCAACTATCAGATGTTGAGTTCAAAACAATGATTATCAGGAAGTTCAAAGAACTCACAATGAGCTATCAGAAACTAGAGGGAAACTACAACAATCTCACTGAAAACTATATAAAAATGAAAAAGGAAATAGAAACTCTCAACAAGGGCAAAGAAGAAATGAAGAATACAATTTATGAACTGAAGAACACAGTAGAAGGAATGAAAAGCAGGATTGATGAAGCAGAAGATTGGATTAGTGAGCTAGAGGACAAAGTAGAAAACAACACCCAGAAAAAGCAAGAAAAGGAAAAGAGGCTCAGAAAGAATGAAGAGGGATTAAGAAAAATACAAGACAATATGAAATGTAATAATATCCACATAATAGGGATACCAGAAGGAGAAGAAGAACAAGGGATAGAAAACCTATTTGAAAAACTAATGAAGGAAAACTTCCCTAATTTGATGAGAGAAAAAGTCACACAAATCCAGGAAACACAGAGAGTCCCAATCAAGAGAAACCCAAAGAAGCCCACCTCAAGACACATCATAATTAAAATGGCAAAAGTTCAAGACAAAGAATCTTAAAGACAGCAAGGGAGAAACAGGAAGTAACATACACGGGAGCCCCAATAAAGCTGACAGCTGACTTCTCAATGGAAACACTTCAAGCCAGAAAAGAATGGCAAGAAATATTCCAAGTAATGAGAACCAGAGGTCTGCAACCAAGGCTACTTTACCCAGCAAAGCTCTCAATCAAGATAGAAGGCCAAATAAGAAGCTTCCCAGACAAAAGAAGTCTAAAAGAATACACCTCCACCAAACCAGCTCTGCAAGAGATTCTAAAGGGACTGCTTTAAGGAAGGGAAGGAAAAGAGAGAGAGAGAGAGAGAGGAACACATGTACATTAAAGACAACGAATAAGTACCCATCAATAATAACCTTAAGCATAAATGGATTAAATGCTCCAATCAAAAGACATAGAATAGCTGAATGGATAAGAAACAATGACCCACATATATGCTGCCTACAAGAGACCCACCTCAGGATGAAAGACCTGCACAGGCTTAAAGTGAAGGGCTGGAAACAAATCTTCCAAGCAAATGGACAGGAAAAAAAAGCCGGGGTAGCAATACTCATATCAGACAAAATAGACTTCCAAAAAAGGGCCATAAAGAAGGTCACTTCATAATACTCAAGGGAAGAATCCACCAAGAAGACATAAATATTGTAAATATATATGCACCCAACATAGGAGCACCCAAATACATAAAGAAAATCTTAGAGGACTTTAAGAAAGATATGGACAGCAACACAATTATAGTGGGGGATTTTAACACCCCACTATCAAAAATGGACAGATCTTCCAAACAAAATATCAACAAAGATATTGTGGCATTGAACAATACCCCTGATGAAATGGAATTTACTGATATATACAGAGCCCTCCATCCAAAAGAAGCTAAATATACATTCTTTTCAAATGTACATGGAACGTTTTCACAGATTGACCACATGATAGGACACAAAACAAGCCTCAACAATTTCAAGAAAACTGAAATCATACCAAGCATTTTCTCGGACCACAAGGGACTGAAGCTAGAAACCAACCCAAAGGAAAAAAACCCAAAACACTCAAAATCATGGAGATTAAATAATATGATATTATACAATGAATGGGTCAAGAATGATGTTAGGGAAGAAATCAAAAAGTTTCTGAAAACAAATGAAAACGAAATCACAACAACCCAAAACTTATGGGACACAGCCAAGGCAGTCCTGAGAGGGAAATTCATAGCTATACAGGCCCACCTAAAAAAGTTAGAAACATTCCAAACAAACAACTTAACCCTACATCTACAAGAACTCAAGGACCAACAACAAAGACAGCCCAGAGCAAGCAGAAGGAAGGAAATAACCAAGATCAGAGCAGAATTAAATGACATAGAGACTAAAAGCACAATTCTAAGGATCAATGAATCCAAGAGCTGGTTCTTCGAAAAGATAAACAAAATTGACAAGCCTTTAAGCAGACTCATCAAGAAAAAAAGAGAGAAGACCAAAATAAACACAATCAGAAATAAAAGAGGAGAGACTACAACAGATACCACAGAAATACAGAGGAATGTAAGAAATTACTACGAAGAACTGTATGGCAAGAAATTTGAAAACCTAGGTGAAATGGACAACTTTCTAGAAAAATATAATCTTCCAAAACTCAATGAAAAAGAAGCAGAAAGCCTGAACAGACCAATAACAACAAAAGAAATTGAAGCAGTAATCAAAAAGCTCCCAACACACAAAAGCCCTGGGCCAAATGGTTTCACAGGAGAATTCTATAAAGCATTTAAGAAAGAGCTAACCCCTATCCTTCACAGACTATTCCAAAAAATCCAAGGAGATGGAAGACTCCCAAACTCTTTTAATGAGGCTAACATCATCCTAATTCCAAAATCAGATAAAGACACAACAAAGAAAGAAAACTACAGGCCAATATCACTGATGAACATTGACGCTAAAATCCTCAACACAATACTGGCAAACTGCATCCAACAATACATTAAAAAGATCTTACACCATGACCAAGTGGGATTCATTCCAGGGATGCAAGGATGGTACAATATTCGCAAATCAATAAATGTAATGCATCACAAACAAAAGCAAAGACAAAAACCACATGATCATATCAATAGATGGCAGAAAAAGCATTTGATAAGGTACAGCACCCATTCATGATAAAAAAACTCTGCAAAGTGGAAGCATTCCTCAACATAATAAAGGCCATATATGAGAGACCTACAGCCAACATCATTCTCAATGGGCAACAATTAAAATCTTTTCCACTAAAATCAGGAACAAGACAAGGCTGTCCACTTTCACCACTTCTATTCAATATAGTACTGGAAGTTTTAGTCACAGCAATCAGACAAGAAAAAGAAATAAAAGGAATCCAAATTGGAAAGGAGGAAACAAAACTGTCACTGTTTGCAGATGGCATGATAGTGTACATAGAAAATCCTATAGACTCCACCAAAAAACTGCTTGACCTAATAAATGATTTTGGCAAAACAGCGGGATACAAAGTCAATATCCAGAAATCAAAGGCATTTCTGTACACCAACAATGAAACAGCAGAAGCAGAGATCAAGGAAAAAATCCCATTTGAAATAGCAAAAAGAAAAATAAAATATCTAGGAGTAAACCTAACCAAAGAGGTAAAAGATCTGTATTCAGAAAACTACATAACACTGAGGAAAGAAATCAAGGAAGACACAAACAAATGGAAACATATACTGTGTTCATGGATTGGAAGAATTAATATCATCAAAATGTCCATACTACCCAAAGCAATTTACACATTCAATGTCATTCCTATTAAAGTACCAATGGCATATTTCACAGACATAGAACAAACACTTCAAAAATGTATATGGAATCATAAATGACCCTGAATACCTGCTGCAATTTTGAGAAAGAAGAGTAAAGTAGGAGGGATCACAATACCTGACAATAAATTATAATCCAAGGCCACTGTAATCAAAACAGCCTGGTACTGGCATAAAAACAGGCACATGGACCAATGGAACAGAACAAAGAGTCCAGAAATAAACCCAAGTCTCTATGGTCAATTAATATTTGACAAAGGAGGCAGCAACATAAAATGGAATAAAAATAGCCTCTTCAACAAATGGTGTTGGGAGAACTGGACAGCCACGTGCAAAAAAATGAAGCTTGAGCACCATATACAAAAATAAATTCAAGGTGGATAAAAGACTTTAATATAAAACGTGACGCCATAAAGTCCTAGAGGAGAACATAGGTAGGAAAATCTCAGATATTTCACGCAGAAACTTTTTTACTGACTTGTCCCCTAGAGCAAGGGACATAAAGGAAAGAGTAAACAAATGGAACCTCATCAAAATTAAAAGCTTCTACACAGCTAAAGAAAACAGTATCAAAATTAAAAGAGAACCAACTGTATGGGAAAACGTATTTGCCAATGATACCTCAGACAAAGGTTTAATCTCCAAAATATATAAAGAACTTACACGACTGCACTCTAAGAAGACAAGGAATCCAATTAAAAAATGGGCAAAGGACTTGAACAGACACTTCTCCAAGGAGGACATACAGAAAATCCAAAGACACATGAAACGATGTTCAATATCGCTAGCTATCAGAGAGATGCAAATTAAAACCACAGTAAGATACCACTTCACACTAGTCAAAATGGCCATCATAAACAAAGCAACAAACGTGTTGGAGAGGTTGTGGAGAAAAGGGTTCCCTAGTGCACTGTTGATGGGACTGCAGACTGGTATAACCACTATGGAAAGCAGTATGGAACTTCCTCAGAAAACTAAAAATGGATCTGCCTTTTGACCCTGCAATTCCACTGCTGGGACTATATCCTAAGAACACTAAAACACCAATCCCAAAGAACCTATGCACCCCAATGTTCACAGCAGCACAATTTACAATAGCTAAGTGCTGGAAGCAACCGAGACGCCCATCAGTAAATGAATGGATCAAAAAACTATGGTACATTTACACAATGGAATTCTATGCTACAGAAAGAAAGGAGCTCCTACCCTTTGCAATAGTTTGGATGGAGCTAGAAAACATTATGCTAAGCAAAACAAGCCAGGCAGTGACAGACAAATACCATATGATCTCACCTTTAACAGGAACCTAAACAACAAAACAAAGAAACAAGCAAAATATAACCAAAGACCCTGAAATAGAGGACAGGCTGACAGTGACCACAGGGGAGAGAAGAGGGAATTTCAGGGGACATTGGGAAGGGTTCACAGGAACAAACTTAAAGGACACATGGACAAAAACTAGGGGGAGGGTGGTAATGGGAGGGAAGTGGGGAGGGGTGGCTGGATTGGGAGTAAAAGGGAGAAAACTGTACTTGAACAATGATTAAAATAAAATTTAAAAAAAATTGCGGGGAAAAAAGACCTAAGTGCGAAAAGTGATTAGTTCTGTTGGGAGGAGATTGGGACTGTCTACAGGAGGAATACTTTTCTCTAGTTATTTCTTCTTTATTTGAGTGTTTTAACAACATGCATGTATTGTAGAATGATTTTTTAAAATTATATATGTAGGAGGTTAAAAAAGTAGAGATAAGAAAGAGAAAAAAGATAATACCTGAAGCAACTGCCTCTCCCAGGGAGGCTCAGTGGCTGAGTGTTACCAATCATCTAGAGCCACATGTGCTGACTGCACAGATTTGAATTCAGCAGCAGGTCCAGTGAAATGGAAGGCTTTGCAGCCAGGCTACCCTAAATTTAGCTACAACTCCCCACTAAATGGGCTCACTAGTCTTGGATAAGTTACTTAAGCCTTCTTAGCTCTAATTTCTCCACTTAGAAGATTAAATTTTATCTTACAAGATTGATGTCAGATGAGAACTAATGCAAAGTCATGTATGTCAAATGTCCAGAATAGTATTTGACACATAATAAACCCCAACATGGAAATCATCATCATTATTAATCTTAAATCGAAAGGTAGGGCAAGCCATTGAAGGATTTCAGTTGAAACCACTTAATGATAGAGAAATAAAAATGTGAAAGAAATGCAGAATCTAGGCATGAAGCAATTACAATTTTGATTAGTAGAAGAAATGGAGATAAAGAGAAGGATTTGAGAAATATTTAGGAGGCAGATTTCTCCAGATCTGATGACCAATTAAATCTAGATTATGAAGGAAGTATCTGGAATGACCACCAAATATCTGACTGGGAGGTTGATGGTGCCACATATAGGAAGGCTAGGCTTGGGGCAAAAGGTTAGTGATTAGTTTTGGATATGTGGATGTTAAGATGTCTAGAAATACTCAAGTGGTCCAAGTGGTCAAGTACAGTAAGTGACTGGGTATAAGTCAGGTGCTCAGGAGTAGGAACTCCACTGGAGATGCATGTCTGGCCATTACCAATTTAACAGACATTAGTCAACTTGGGAATTGATATAGAATCTCTTAGTGAGAATGAGAGGATGAAAAGTGAGAGTAGAGGGCTCAGGATTTAGTCCTAGCTCACATGAACATTTTAAACAAGAAAGTCTTTTATTAATTCAGAAACTAAAGATGGATATTTTATGTACATTCCTTGACTCTTCATTTTAGTTTATTCTCCTACAAAAGTGTGGAAAAACCTCAAAACTAGAAAATACTACATCAATTAATAAAAGACAGCATTTCTCATGTGAAAGAGTAAAATTTAAACCATTGAGGAAAATAGAAAAGAAAAAGAAAAGTGGAAAAATTTTTAAATGCTCTCCTTAGATTAAAGGCTTACCAACAGGTAGAACTGTCAGTCTAGTCACTGATCCTGTCAACACCCCAGATGCCCTCCATTTAAGGCCTAGTATTCAAAATATTATTTTTCCACTTATTTTGTTTATCAACAAACATGGTAACAATATATATTTTTTACTTTTGTTTGTCTGTTTACTTGCAAAGTTACCTTATAAGGCCAAGGGCCCTTTAGAGGGCCTTTTATTTAAAATATTTTTTGAAAATATATTTCTCAAGGTCATGTCATTTAGTAAGTCAAAGAATTTCTGTATATATTTTTAGTCACAAACAGTTATGTTTTCCTGAAACTGTTTTTGTTTCATTCATGATCTAAGACCAGAATCCTAAAACCCTTTCCAATTTAATAAAAGATTTTTTCAAGATCTCTAGAGTTTTTTGGCATTTTCCATCTGCTTCCTGTGGTTCCCAAATCTAATAACACCATTTACAGATGTCTTATTTGTTGGTTGGTTTGCTTTCTCTTTTCACCACTATGCTTCAAACTTTTGAAGTTCTAGTTGTTGCTATTGTTATAGTTTGCAAATAGCTTGACAGCCAGGTATTAGCTGTCAGTTGGTAGTACAGAAGCCTGGAGATGATTCCAGAAGTGAGAACTGAAGGTTTGGAAACTGATTGGAAGAGAATGGACCTGATTGGAAGAGGACTGGAAAACTGGAAGAGAGAGAGATGTTTTGTTATTTATGTCTGATTCTGACCTCTGCCCTTTCCTATATATATAATGTTGACCAAATTATTAAGCCTTTTGAACCTCAGTTTTTTCCATATGTAAGATAGAAATAGTAAAACCACCTGATTGTTGTGGAGTTGAGTAATTATGATTATCAAGGACTAAGAAAAGCACATGATAAAAAAAAAGAATCTAATGAGAATCCTTATTATCTTTCTTCCTCTAAGTATTACTTAGCATTGAGAGAATTCCTAAGAACTAGGACAATATTAATAACAATAGGAAAAAGGCTCACAGCATTGAGGAAGCCTAATAATTATTTTTCAATCAGAGATAAGTGGGGAAAATAACTAGAAATTATAAAGAATAATTCTTTAATATATCTTTATATCTGTAGTAGGCTAAATACTGCCCTCCTCAAGTTCATGTGTAGCTGGAAAATCACAATGTGTCCTTATTTGGAAACAGGGATTTTGAAGATGTAATTAAGGCTTACCTTAATTACATAGATATAAGAATAGAGATATGGATTAGGATGGGTCCTAAATCCACTGACAATGTCCCTGTGACAGATGAAAAAGCACACACAGAGACAGAAAAGAAGGTGATGTAAAGATGGAGGCAGAGATTGAAGTTGTATTGCCATAAGCCAAGGAATGCCTGAAGCCACCAGAAGCTAGAAGAGGAAGAAGGGGTTCCTAGAGGCTCCAGAGAGAGTGTGGCCCTGCCAACACCTTGATTTCAAACTTCTGGCCTCCAGAACCATGAGAGAATAAATTCCTATTGTTGTAATGTAGCAAGTTTGTGGTCATTTGTTATGGCAGGCCTAGTGAGGCAGGATAGTAGGAAGCTAGGGAAATTCCTTGACTAGTGGAATGAGGAAACTGAGAAAAAATAATTAAGCAAGGCCAAACAATTTGAGCAATGTACAGTCAGCTAATGAATCAAAGGTTTTATCTTCCCTAACCAAGGACACTTAGAAGCAAATGGTTTACACAGTCCAGACCATCCCAGGACAAACAACCTTGGTGCTGGTCCGTCTTTGATGATGTGCTTTGGAAATGAAACTAATGAGACAATAATGCTGACCCCTTTGTATGCACATTTTGATGAATCAAAATATTGAAGGACACACCTGGAATGCTAGTAAAATTCTGTTAAGACCCTCCCCGAGACCTCCCCTAGGATTTCTGCCAGCTAAATAAATATGAAAAACCTCTTTCTCCTAAACTCTCAGGGTCCCTGAGAGACTTGTACCCAGGGGAGCAGCAGGCAGTGGCAGCTTGTCCTGGCTTAGCCCCTATCCTGTCCCCAGGGCCTCCTTTCACTCTGACTCACCAGTGAACAAACAGAAACCCTGCCTTGGCTCACCTGTTTTACTGGGACTTTTATTTCTCAGAAAGCTAACAGCAGCCCTGCCTAGGCTCTCTCACATTGCTTCTTCCATCCTGAGTCCTTTCTTGTTTTCTGTCCCCAGCCTTAATACATGTACTGTCAATATCACCAGGACTTTTACTGTGAAATCTTTCCTGCATGAAGTCAAGGACACACACACTACTGGCCAGCAAGGGACAGACCAGCTCTGTACCCAGTCCCTGTCCAGTAACGCTAGACAAGTAATGCAGTGTTGTAATTTGGTAAGATTTGTTCTTCCTCATCCTTTAAAGAACCCAAGGAATTCTTTATTCTCACAATCTGAACATTATATCATAATTTCATTTAAGTTTTTCTCATTTTTCCCTAGGAAAAACCCACAAATATATGTTGTCTTTGTTATAAAAATGGAATGTGAAGAGGTTAGTGCATTTTTTAAGTGTTAGGAATAATAAATATTTATTTTGAACAAAAGCCTGAAAATACAGCTATTTATCATTTTACTCCTAATAAACCCCCCAAATCTAAAGCAAATATAATGAGAAACAAGTGAAAACAGTAACTTTTAGTTGAGCAGGGCAGTGTGGTAGGCAGAAAATGCCCTCCATTCTGCCCCCTCCCCCGCACCTCCTCACCCAGTAAAAACACTTCACTGTTCACATATGTAGCTTTTCACCACAAATGGGACTTTGTAGATGTGATTAAACCAAGGATTCTGAGACCAAGTTATCCAGCTGGGCCTAATGTAATCACAAGGGACTTTTTAAAAAGGGAGTCAGGAGTGTGAGAGATGGGGAGAAATTGGAAGATGTTATGCTGCTGGCTGTGAAGATAGAGGTAGAGGCCACGAGCCAAGAAATGTTGATGGTCTCGAGAAGCTGTAAAAGAAGAGGGAATGGACTTTCCTAGAACCTCCATAACGAACAGCCCTGCTGATATCTTCACTGTAGCCTGTAAGACCCATTTTGAGCTTTTAATCTACACAACTCTAATATAATACATTTTTGTGTTGTTTTAAGCCACTGATTGCAATGATTTTTGCAGCAGCAATAGGAAACAAAAATATGTAGAAAATTCATGTAGGATTTTATGAAAAATTTCAACTACGGATCTTATTTTTTTCCAAGGGTTGACACTTCTATATTCATTCACTATTAGAAAAAGAGAAAAAGCTACTACCTTAACACAAGAAATCCCAAGAAAATCGTAAGTACTGCTCATTCTAATTCATAAGCTGAGTGTCACATCACATAAAATTAGTCATCAATACAGGATTAATAAAGACTTTTTCAGAGAAAAGGGCCCTGGACTAGTAATAGATCTACAACTGAGCCCTATCACTAGCAGCCTGTGAGGTTAAGACATAAGACAGGTCACTCACTTCCTTGGATGTCATTTTTTTTTTCACCTATACATGAGTAAGATGGACATTTGGTCTTTTCTAATTTAAACAAGGGTACGACAAACAAAATCAAAGTTAAGATGGTTGGTTCTATTATTCCATAACACTAGCATTTCATGATATTACCAATTTAAAATATTTTGTATTTCCAAATTTACTATAACATATGCCTGGATATAAAAGCTGTGTAGTTTAGGGATCAACTGGTTGACTGGAACAGAAGCCTTGGATATATGTTCAGTTCTGGTTTATGATACTCAAAACTCACTTTCCATTTTCCTCACTACTTGTGTTCTGGTAATTAACTAGGCAATGCTTTATGAGTGTTTTTAAAGTGTTCCAAGAAAAGTGGTGATGTTCATTTAAAATATGGCGTTATTACATATGAAAGTAAAACTGCCTAAAGCATTCGTGCCTAGTACAACAAAATAGTAAACTGTTTCATGTCTATCTAGTAAGTTTTACTCCACACTTTATTCAATTAAAGATAGGGGGCTAAAATGCAAGCCTGAAAAAGTGTTCTTCTCAAAATGCTCAGAAGAAAACAATTACTGTGCAGTCAGTGGGTGCCTCTGCATCATCACATTAGCATGTTTTCCCCCTTCCCCTTTTTACAGTGGGAAAGCGGGGATGGGAATAGAATAACAGTCCATTTGGTACAGTTTAATGAAAGCTTCCCACCACCTTCTGCATGTTCAATTGACTTAGTGATAAGGCTGTATTATGTTTCATTTAATGTTCTAGAGACTGTGCTGAGAAAAGGTTGGCAGCATTTCACTGAGAAATCTCACCATCACACACACCAGAAAAGGAATGTTTTGATCAATATTCACTGAAGCCACTGGCACACAGTCTCTTTCATATTCGCTGTGCAGCTCAGTTCTGTGATGTGTATTCCACAAAAATAAAATAAAAAGGAAGAAATATAGTCAAAGTCTCAGAGATATAAGCTCAGCCCATTCTCCAAAGTAATTTTTAGAAAGTCTTGATTACCCAAGAACATAGATCAGAGCATTGGAGAGGGTCCAAATGAGTCAAGCACATGTTTTCAACTATTCAGTCTTATTTGCCTTAAGATCAATCAGTCTTTGGCCTGATAAAGAAGTGATAGGGCTGAAGGAAATGCAGGTGTGATGGGGTTGCGCTGCCTGAGAAGGATGCCAAGCAAACCTTGCAAGATGTTGACTCTCTTTTGGACCCAAGAGAGTGTAGGGGAGACTGGTGTGTAAAAGTCAAGTGGATGCACCATAAGCAGGAACAGATTCACTGTGAAGTTAATAGAACTCAAGTGTTAGAATCTCTCACCTGTTTGGCAAAATTAAAACATTTTAACTGCAATCAGTTAAAACCACTGACTTTATTTTCTACACTGACTTTCTCCAGTGCAGAAAAACAGCAATGGAGTTGTCTTACATCATTATTTTTGCATTAGGCTGAGACAAAGTTGCATGTATTTTAAATTAATTTAGCAAGAATATTTTAGTTGATTTGTAGTCATTTCCATAAGTGGTTAAGTCACAGCTGTTAGGTCTGGGCTACTAAGACGCCTATTGGCTGATGTAGTGAGTTTTGACAGAGGGGTGTAGTGTCACATGCTGTGCTGTGATGCAGTTGTGTCCTCTGGTGTTTGACCCTGTAGCAATGTGAGTAGTTGAGGAGAAAATCAGTTTGAAATACTCAGAGCCAAAAGCTAGTCTGTGAGACATCCTTCCAAACCTGACAGTTCATATATGAAATAAACTTCATGGAGGTTTCCCCAATTTTCAAAAGTTCTTTTAAAATTTATATATCACAACCAATATGGAGCTATGGATCTGGAAGAAGCAATTTTAGACTGTCAATAATAAAAATAATTGATTTTGTAACCAAAATCCAGCTAGTAGAAAGACTTATCTTTCTAAGCTCTCTAAAGAAAATAATCTTACAAAGTCTTTCATAAAGGGAAAACAAGTGAGCATACAGATAGGAAATTATAGGGAAAAACTACTATAGAAGGGTGCCTGACAGTTAATTAAAACCATGCAATGTTATTTTTCTAGATTTTGTGAAATCTAGGTTGTTTTTCAGCTCTCTTAAATTTGTAATGTGATATGATCTCTTTTTGATTCGAAGTAAATATTCATTTTTGTATCTAATTCTTAATTTGTAACTTCATACTCTTTTTAAAAGCAGTATATTTTTTTCCAATTGTATAAGTTTCATAATAAGGAGATCAAAATCTGCACAGTGGGCAAAAGTATCATAACTGTGTCTCAATATATTGATCTTTCTTTCCCCAGGAAAGCATTTTAAAAAATATATACATCTGATGAATTGGAAATGCTCTATGGCAGATGGAAGAGCAAGCAGTATTGTGAAGGCAAGACAAGGCTTCTGAGTGTTGATGGCAGTGTGGGATAGCAGTGTTAGTGTTGCTATGGAGGTTAAGAAGAAAGCACAGAAGAGCTGATAAAACATCATTAGGTGTAGCATCAGACCTCTCTGCAAGGAAAAAACCCCTCAAACAGCAGCCGGCCCTGAATCAAACTGCAGCACAGACATACAGAGAGCAGTTACAGAAAAAAATTCCATCTCTTTGCAAATCTGAATATGCCTTTGTAATTTTCTTGGCATTAACACTCCCTTCTAAATAATTGTGCCCATTTTATTGTTATTACCAATCACATTTTCTTCTTAAAGTCAAAACAGAAAACAATATGACCTGAGTTAAGTAGATATTAAATGCAAATTTGCTTCCTAAAGATATTAGGACTTCTGCAGAAAGCTGACAAAACTGCTTATACAGTTTATAAAGCATAGAAGCTGTTATGGCCGGTGTCATTTGATTCGCAAAAGGATCACAGAAAACATGAGGTTAGTGTGTGGCTCATGTGCACTTTATGTTCCCTGAGGGCAGGGACTTGGGTTTTTTTCTCACCATTTTATTCTCAATAACTCCTGTGGTAGCTGGAACATAGCAGAAGCTACATAAGTATTTATTGAATGAATAAATATGCACTAATCAGGTATTTGTAATTGCTTTTTTTAACCACAAAATTAGAAAAACATTTCCTGATAAAATTTCAAATAGACTGATAAATACATGAAAATAAAATTTCAGTTCTCATCTTTAATATTGTAAATCTTTATTTGGGAGAAGTTAACATCTTGTTTTATCTTTGGTTTATTCATACTTTTCCATTTTATTTTTATATTTTATTTTTTTTTCAACCAAAGAACCTCTTAATCACAGTGGTTTTCCAGTGGCTACCTTTAAATTAAAAGTGCTTTGTCCTGAATAAGTATTTTCATGACAAATCCCTGAAATTCGTTCCCCTTCACAAAACATAGGACTTTATCAGGAAAACAATAACTATTTTGTACTTATTCATTCATACTTCTGGAAGCCACAGTAGGCTTTAAGACATTTGATGGTTTGTGTAACCAGTATAGTACACACTCAATAAATGCTTGAAATAGCACAGAAATAGCATAGGTTCATTATATATATTAAGGTAAATAATGCTCAAGAAATGTATTTTTGGAAAAAGAAACTTTTCTTATTTTAAAATTTTCTGGATTTATTAACATAGGTGTAGGTAATTTGAATATACTTCAAACTATTTTTCTTGGATCAGTGAAAAAACCAGAAACAATCTTTGTTTCATCACTTTTCTTCTCTTTCATGCTCCTATTAACAGAAAAATTGTTTCACTCTATTTTTTGTGACACTTTCCACCTGGCCTCCTGTCTGCCAACCAATGCATGAATCACCTAAAGTATACTGAATACGAAAACATACATATGTTCTTTTTCCTTTGGAAAACATGTCTTAAATAAAATGCTTAGATCAAAAGAAAAAATAAAAGGGGATGCATGTATTTCAAATAACTAGCAATACAGGCCCATTGAAAAGTCAAGGAAGGCAAATGTGTTTGCAAACTACATAAATTTGTACCTCACATAGGTAATATTCTCTCTGTTCTTAAAAAATAAATGTGGAATTTAATAGCTCTTAATACAAAAAAGCAAAGTTATACCTTTAAGGTTTTCAAATATGGATCATATTATTTAACAGAAGATCAAAAGTTAATTAAGATCCTGTTTGCAAAATAAATTTATTTACTATTTAAATTTCTTAATTGTCTTGACCATCACTACAGGGACATTTTGTAGTTTAAGTTTCCTATCTTTTCCTAAGGAGAAGCTATTTTCTTTTGTCAGCAGACTTGTTTGAGGGTGTCAACAGGGGGGTAGTGGAGTGAATTAGTGGGCACAATGCTTCTGCCCATAGGCAGTAAAACCCATCGGGTGGAAAGAGAGAATGTGAGTGGAAAATCAATAGCTTGATGCTGCCAGCCACATCTTTGCTCAAAAGTAATTCTATTAAATTTTAGACAGGGCAGAATAGTGGAAGGAATAACTTGAATATAATTCAGAGAGTGCCTTTAGGTCTCAATATGTATACTAAAAATTTTACATGTGAACAATATTAAAATATTCTTGTTCACTTTGTATCATGGGAGATTACAGGTAAGAGAAGTCTACAGAGAAGTTTTAATAAACATCAGTAGCTTCTCAATGATATATATATGATAGCATAACTATTTTAATGCATATTTAATACAAATTACCAAATAAGACTGCTAAAACTCAAAAAGGTTAAGAATATAACCCACATAGTTTTCTCTTTTTTAAAATGGGAACAGTGATGAACAAAAATGTAAAGACCTTAACTAAATTATCAGTGTGTAATGTTAAAACACAGAATTGATTTTATCTGTAAATGCCTCTGAAAATTTTTGAGACTCTACAATATTTCTGTATTAATTACTCAAAAAATCCATGCTTGCATGAGATTTTAGAGCGGGGATCAGGGGTAAGAAATCAGGCACAAATTAAACAGTGCTGTCTTTATATCAATAAAATATAACTCTAACATTTAAAGTTTATTTTGACTAGGAACTATTCTTTTGTTCGTAACATTAACTCATTTAATTCTTCTAACAGTCATGTGAGGAAATAAATTTTTATTATCTCCATTTTGCGGATGAGGAAACGGCTGTTCAGACAGAGCAGGTAACCTGCCTAGACTACATTTCTGAAAAATGGCAGACTTGGGAAGGATTTGTACTGAGCCTGCAAAACCTCCAAAGCTTACATACTCCAGTATACCATAGACATTAACTTTGTGAGACTATAAAATAACACTAGAACATAGTCACCACCACCAAAAAACATATAATCTCCCTGGGAAAATAATACAAGTTATATACACATATAAAAAAAAGAAGTAGAACTCATGCCAAAATGTGTGGTATAGAAAAGTATTAGGCATGCAGTGAGGATATCAATTACTGCTTACACTGGTGTGGCTGACTGTCGCATTGGTGGCTCCCAATGAATTGCGACTCCCAGTACTCACATCCTCATCTCACACACTGGCTATGGGACTAGTCCTGTGACCTGCTTTGATTAATGGATCATCAACAAGCCTGATGAAAGCAGAAGCTTTAGGCTTGCCCTCTTGGAACATACTCCCTGAGGTTCCTGAGCCACCACATGAAAAGGTCTAGCTCCCCTGCCAGAGGAGACATGAGGTGATAGAGTGAAATACTCTAATGGGATGATATTCTATGAGGCACCAGCTAATGACTCACATCAGCTAAGGCATCAGACAGGTGAGGGAAAGAGCCAGCCTCAGGCACCACTTTGAGTTGAAGAGCTATCCTGCTGATCCCAGGCCAGTCTTTAGGGTTGTGAGAAATAATACATCATTATTGTTTAAATTTATAGAGCTTTTATAATAATCTGTTACACAGCCACAGATGACTGAGACAACTGGGGGGGGCATTTTAAATGTAACATCTGTCCTTTTTTATCTTATTTAATCCTCAGTACAACCCTACAATCATTTCAATACGAAAGACATTGAAGCTCTGAAACCTGAAATGACTTGACCAAGGTCATGTAGTGAATAAAGGGAAAATGCATATTTAACACAGGCTTTCTGACATGTGGTTGCATGCACTTGCCACTACAGCAAGGATAAATGACATTGGAGGAGATCCGGGCAGAATGGCAGAGTATGAGGAAGTGCAATTTGATTTGAACCTTGGAGGAATGGCAGGTATTAAATAGGAGTTACAAATTTGAAACACTGTTCAAACTCCTCACTTTGTACATATGGTGAAGTGGGCAATATCAATTTAGAGATGAACCGTTATATCCTACCCCCACTGTCTTCTAATCATTATAGTATCCTTCACTGAGTATCTACGATATTCAAAGGAACTGCTCTGATTTCTTTAACTCTTGCCATGGTCCTAAAAACATTCCCCTAATTTATAAATAAACTAAAGCTCCATGATCTATGTTTAGCTAGCAAGTTGTAGAGTTGGAATTTGAATCAACCTGTGTTTGGTTGAAACCCTGATTTATTTCTCTACCTGTGGAACTCTAATCTTCTACAGTGGTCCACAGCTATGTGAATAAATGTTGCATATTTGTGCATAAGTAGAGCTACATCTTCTTATATAGAACATTCAAGGTATACTAAAAACTTGGCTTTCCTGTTCTTAGAAATCACATAAAGGGGAACTGGATCTCTTTTAGAAGAATAAAGAAGTCCAGCAGCAGCAATATTATGGGACAGTCTCTATTTTCCTATGCGGGATCTGGAAGAAGTGATCCCATAGATGTCCTGCTCATCTTTCAACTTAGGCTTGGTGCTTAAACAGATTTACAGCTACCCTGTAGAAGTTTGTCTTCAGTGCCCCAATTGCTGACAACTTTGTTATTAAGATGAAGGGAGGATACAGTAGACCAGCTCCTGTCTGCCCTTTTTAATAAGATCATGTGTGTTAACATGTTTAACACAGTGTCTGGCACAAGTGCTAGTTTCATTGATCTTCTTTCACATAGGAAAGATATAAAAAAAAGGTCCATCAAATTCCTAATTTTATTCAAAGTACTATAAAAGAATTATACAATGGGGGCCTAGTAAATAAAAGGTATGGAGATATGAACAACACCACATAGGTAGCAATAAGCAAACAAATATATAAATACATGAATATATTAATGAAAGTATTAAGTTAACCTAACACATTCCTGTCTTGGAACAGCAGATCTGACAGTTATGTGATTTATTTACTCTGTGTGTGTGTGTCCTATGACATGCTAAGGACTTTTCTAGGTACACATAGTAGTGAATTAAACTGACAAATATTCCAGCCCTGTTGGAGCTTACATTCTAGAAGGGAATAATACAGTACCCAATGTATCTTACAGTTAAATTAAGCATTCAGAGCCTCAAATCTTTAAAATTTGTACAGTGATACACTCCTGAGAAAATAAGTGAAAAGCTGCAATTTAGTAAAAGGATGTGCTGTGAGCTTTGTACCTTAAAATTAAATATGCCAGCCTCTCTGCATACTCTGATCTAGAAGTGAATTGTATTAATGGGAATAAATGCTGCTATAGGTGAGGTGATATGTTTGAGATGTAGCTATGCAAAACAGGTAATGAGTAAACGAATTACATTTCTAAGTCTCCTCTGCTAAAATAAGCCTACCTATCATCATACACACTTTATCAGAAAGGTTTCATTTCTTCAGGTCAAGTTAAATATAAGTCAATCAGAGGGCTCACAAGCAGATCCAAGATGGCAGAGAAGTAAGTGGAAGTTACACTAAACACCTCCCAGGTCCAATCTGGAATTATAACTAAATTGTAGAGAAATCATCCAGAATAAACAACTGAACACTAGTGGGAGAGAAGCCTTACAACCACAGACAGAAGAAACAGCTTCACCACAATGTGACTGGTACTGAGTGCAGAGGACATGTGAGAGGACTGGCTGGGCTCCCGCAGGTGGCAGCTGAAGTGCCAGAGGAATATTTCAGCATCTGGGGGATTCTTCTGAAGTGAGGGGTCTAAACTATAAGCCAGGCTCCTCAGCCTACAGCATCAGTGCCTCCAAAAAACCCAAATAACATCCAGTTGACAGATGGCTAGAGTCACAGAGAGCCTCTTAAAGGGCCAACACAAAAAACTTTATTTGCAGCCACTTACCCTGAGCTCTGGCTCACACTGACATACCACCTAATACCAGTCAGAATGGCCAACATGAATAAATCAACAAACAAGTGTTTGAAAGGTTGTTGAAAAAAGGGACCCTAGTACACTGTTGGTGGGAATGCAGACTGGTCCAGCCACTGTGGAGAACAATGTGGAATTTCCTCAAAAAACTAAAAATGGAACTGCTTTTTGATCTAGTCATCCCCTGCTAGGACTATACCCTACGAATCCTGAATTACCCATTTAAAAGAGTCTATGGACCTCTATGTTCATAGCAGTGCTATTTATAATAGCCACATGCTGAAAACAGCCTAAGTGCCCATCAGTAGATGAGTGGATCAAAAAACTGTGGTGCATTTATACAGTGGAATACTACACAGCAGAAAGAAAGAAGGAGCTCCTACCTTTTGTGACAGCATGGATGGAACTGGAGAATATTATACTAAGTGAAGTAAGTCAGGCAGTGAAAGACAAATACCATATTATCTCACCTATAAATAGAACCTAACCAATAAAACAAACAGATGAGCTAAACAGAATCAGAGACTTGGAAATAAAGAACAATCTTACAGGGACCAGAGTGGAGCAGGGAGGGGGAAAATGGGGGAAGAAGGGGAAGAGTCTAGTTAAAGAACAAGTATAAATGACCCGATGACATGGACAACAGGGTGGGGATTGAGTGTGGGAGTGAGGGAGTGGGAGTGGGCAGAATAAGGGAACACAATGGGGGAAAATTGGGACCACTGTAATAGAACAATAAAAAAAAAGAAGCCTCACATACTTACTATCTGAATACTCTGTATTCAAACAGGAAATATGTAACATTTAAAAAGTGGAGCAGAGAGGACAAAATGATAGTATAATGAGGTCTCTATAATTATATTAAGTTATATGTGTGTCTAAAGAGAGGAGAAAAATAACTGAAACATGAGTTCTTAAGCCTGCTATGGTACACAGAGCATATCATGGAAATTGCTAGAACAAATGCTCACATATCTAGACTATTTAAGGTCACCTTGATAGTCTAGATGAAATGCTTCACACCTTGCCTTCTCAATGATTACAGCCCTTTCACAAAGTGAATATTACTCGATTTTCCATTTTTCATATGAAATATATATCAAGTGTTTTAAGATTTTTAGCCCTGGCTGGTGTAGCTCAGTGGATTGAGCGCGGGCTGGGAACCAAAGTGTCCCAGGTTCGATTCCCAGCCAGGGTACATTGCTGGGTTGCAGGCCATAACCCAGCAACCGCACATTGATGTCTGTCTGTCTGTCTGTCTCTCTCTCTCCCTCCCTTCCCTTTCTAAAAATAAATAAATAAAATCTTAATAAAAGATTTTTACCAAATCTATATATAATTTTTTAAACATTTAACACATGAATAACTTCTGAACAAAATAAGAGCATATTTTATATCATAATCCAGATCAGATGATCTTTCGAGCACTGTAACTTGACCAGAGAGTGAGGCCAACCAGTAACCATTGGTTTCTTATTAGCTTTCTGTTGTTTAATTCATTTAAAATTATCTTAAAATATTCCTATATCCAAATATCATGAATTATTTTCTTCCTTTAAGCCTGAGCCAAGCGCTATTCCCTTGTCATTTCACCAGGGACTTATGATAACAGGTGTGGGGATTCCTAAACTACATTCTGAAAATTTGCCTGCTGCTTCATTTCACAAATTTATCTTTCCCTTTTTCATAACACATGGGGTCTTTCCTCTTTAACTCTCTTCTTAAAATTTTATTTTATTTTATACATTCCCATGTTGACCTATGCATTACAATATATATAGCTTTTCTCATAAAATAAACAACAGTTTTAAAAATAAGTTTATTTTCAACTTAAACTTTTCTTCCATAATGAGTATATGAAAAGTGAAATTTTACTGTGGTTGATGTGATGTTCAACTTCGCTAGTCTAAAATCCTTAGGAATTTTTCAATGTAAAGGCTTTAAATTTTCAAGTAGGATCTAAAAAGGGCACAACTCTTTCTATACTATTTCTGAAACACATATCCAAGTGCAGTTTTACGTAAAGCTGGACTATTCAAATGGTGGTGAATATGGAATGTAATTTGGAGGGGGAGCCAAAAGGATCTGTGGGTGGAGGCAGAGAGGAGGGGGTAAGCATCTCTTAGCGCTGGGTCTCCAAAAACAGAAACTGAGACAAAATTTTGTGTGCAAGTGATTTATGAAGGAAGGGTTCATAGGAGAAATTGCTAAGGTGATAATGGAATCAGGACAGGGAAGGGGAAAGTCAAGGAAGAGTGTGATTTTAGGCAAAGTTTGAAAGAGGGGAGCATTAACTTAGTCCTGCAGGAGGACTCTGGCTAAGAAGTGATGCCTTAGTGTTTGTCCTGATTTGACAAAGAAATTGGGCTTTCATACTCTTCTAACAATCAGTCATTCAATCAGTCATTCACTGAAGTCAACTTCAGGGAAACCTAAACTCTCAGGCACTTCCAGGTTGGTATGGGTTTGGGCAAAGCAGTTCCTTAGGGAGTCTCCCCAAGGAAATGGCAGGTACAAGTCTTATTGGTGAATCTTGGTAGGGGATACCAAGAGGGTAGAGGTGGAAGGGAAATGGGATGGAAGCTGAACAATATAAGAGGGGTCTCATAGCTTTGGGCAGAGCACCAGCAGTGTCTGTTACAATTATATATTACATGCTATTCAGTGTGGTTTGCTGATGAATTGTTCCAAAGCTCTATTCCAAACTTACTGAATCAGAATATTCACTTTAACAAGATCCCCTTTTTATTTTTATACACATTAATCTTTGAGGAGCATGGATATAGAATACCCTCCCAGATGGTTTAAGGATTAAATGAAATGATGTTGTAAGATACTTTGTAAATGGCTAACACTTTAGTACAGTAACAGTGATGATGATGATGATGACGATGATGATGACGATGATGACATGGTGATATTTTTACTGCATCTATCTACTATAGTATTTATTTTCTTTATACTAAAATAGTGAGATTATTAGTCATCCTCATCTACTACACTATTTTTCTATGGGGTGGCATTGGCATTTTGGGTGAGACAATTTTTTGTTGTTGCTCAGTCTGTCTCGTATACAAATACTTTGTATTTCTCATGTTTTTGGTGGGGCACATGATGTTTAATGAATGCTAGAGACAATAACAACATGTGACAGGCCTTGAGATAGTTGCTGGGTATGGGAAACCAAAATAAGACACAGGTTAGTGAGGGTAAGGTGGGGAGGGAAATAAAGGCACTACCGAACTTGAAGGAGGAACTCTTTTTTTTAACACCAAGAAGAACCAACATCCAATTGGTGCAATTTTGTAGGTCTTCACTAATAAGATATAGGCATACCTTGGATATATTGCAGATTTGGTTTCAGACCACTGAAATAAAGTGAGTCATTATTTTTTTGCTGATGGAAGGTCTTGACTTCATTTAAAAAAAATTCCCACAGCATCTGTGAAGTGCAATAAAGTGAAATGCAATAAAGTGAGGTGAGCCTGTATTTGTGTTAGGTTGTTGAAGGAATAGCTCCTTAAGAGGAAAAGAAACAGGAGAAGCTGAAGGACATCATGAAAATATCAGGTGTATTTTGGAGAATGTTTATCTTATTTGGAAATGATTTGTGTATTTAATAAACATCCATGATTTAGTTTAACCTAGAAGTTTTAGAAACCTGGGCAGAAGTGCTGGTAGTCCTGCCAGTCTTTTTAAGAGGCAGTAACACCCTGCACAGTTTTAATAATTTTTAGAGGGGCACTGCCATTCCCTCATCATGATGGTGGAACTTGTCACAGGGAAGATCATGCTTTCATTTAATTGTGTGCCCTCCTCTTCCTAGAGAATATAGTGCCTGACACAGGTGAGACTCTTAACATAAATTAAAAAAAAATCAACACTCTTAGACATTCCACTACTTCAGTCCACAATGATCATGGTTGCAAGGTCACTGTAATTCCTGTAGTAGAGGAGAGGAAACTGGATCTGAAGGAGGGTAAGTATGTTCTCCCAAATCATAAAGAACTAGTTTAAATCTATTTTAGCCTGATTCTCAGGCTCCTACCTTTGCATTTCACCAAGGTACCTGAATAAAGAAAGGATTTTATAAGTGAATGGGTCCATTCCTGTAAATGCCAGTCTCTTGTCAGTTGGTATAATGAAGCACAATAAAGACTAAGTTCCAGAAGACTGTTCATAAACAGCCTATACATTTAAATTCCAAACACATTTTAACTGTTCTTAGAGTTAGTCTGGACAGCCTCCCAAATCTACCAACAATGCTGGGAACAGGGCAATAACCTTGGCCAGAAGGCTGCTGCTCCATTTTCCATCTGAGGAACAAAGTGGGCCACTCAGTAGCCATAGCCAAAAGTTGTATCAGTGTTCAGAGGAAGTCTGGCTCCAAAGAATAAAGGGCATTTGTTAGGTTTGTGTCTTTTATATTTTTACATGGTGCATTACCTACTTGTCTTACTTTTGCCTTTTCTTCAGAGCTGGTGATTATTTTCTCTTATTCTAGACTAGAGGACTTTAAGAGAGATATATACTTCTAAAACCAATTAAAATTTTATTTTTTATGTTTTAATGTTTGTGAAATTTGGATACAGTTGTCATCTGAGGTTGACAAGAAGACGTCTTTCCCAACCTCTTGTCAGAAAAGTTGTAAATCTAATTGTTATTGCCTTCAAAATTGTTTTTAAATACCCTGGTTACAAGTGTTGAAAGGCTAAATTTCAATTTAAGGTGTTTCAGAGGTGGTCAGTAACATGATAACATGATGGTATGATGCAATAGTGTGATAACCAAACAGCTATTGTATGTGTAAGAATGTGGGTAAATAAAGAGATCAGATTCAAATATACCATAACTGTATACTGTTGCTGAAAAAAATGACCATTCTTTAATTTTCTTATAAACTATCAGTGACTTTAAAACTTTGGCATGAACTGAAGAGCCTATTAGCAGAGAGATTCCTAGGCACCACCCTTGATATTCTGACTCGGGTTTATAGTGGGAGAGTGACGTAGGGGCATTCAAGACTGTTTCTAAAAATCTCCCAGCTATACTGCTGCTGCTCTGCATGCTACACTTAACAGTGCCTGAGGAGAGAAGATACTTTTGCATGTATTTTTTTAGTTATGCTTCTGATTACTAACCTTGAAAGCTGAGACAGAAAGTGAGAGCAAGTATTACATTTTTCAAAGTGAAGTTTATTAATGAATAATTTATATAGATAAAATTCACCTTTTTAATTGTATAGTTTGATGAGTTTTGAAAAGTATACATAATCATGCAATCATAACTATAATCAAGCTATAAAAATTGTCATCACTTTCCAAAATTTCCTTACCCTCTAGCAGTTAATCCCCTCCTCCCATCTCTAGTCTTTGACAACTACTGATTTGTCAGTATGGTTTCACTTTTTCTAAGAATATATTATAAATGGTAATATAATGTATGTAACCTTTGAGTCTGGGATTCTTTTGCTTAGCTTAATGCTTTTGAGTTTCACCTATAATATTGCACTGTATTTATATCTGTAGTTCTGTAGATACAATTTGTTTCTTTCTATCAATGAGTACTATTCTGTTAATTTATTTGCTTTTCTATTCTCTAAATAATGGGTGTTTGGGTTAATATCCCCCCTTTGGGGATATTATGATTATTATTGCTATGAATATCCTAATACAGATCTCTGTGTGATATTAAGTTTTGAATAGACATCTTCTAAAGTATTTTTATCTTATTATAAAAACTACCCTAAATCAAGCAGTGAATATGGATAATTTCAAATGCATCATAATTATAAGGCAACCAGACTTATCAGCAGAGACCAGCTAGAAGAATACTTTCACAAAGTAGAATAAATAGTTAAGTGACTATTAGTAATAGCATCTATCTTCTACTTTGGTTTTAAGATGGAGCAAATTAATAAGAAAAAAACTCATAATTATTTAACAAGTACACATATTTAACATTTACACAAAAATAACTCATTTAAAACTCATAACAACTCTATGAATTAAGCATTAACTTATTTCCACATTTCACATGAACACATGATGTCACACAGACATTAAATAACTTGCCCAAGTAATACAGTTAATAAGTGGCACAGTCAAGATGTGGACCCAGGCAACCTGGCTTTATAATCCATACATTTAACTACTCTTTTATGTTGTTATCTATGTGTCTGGTATTCAAACATTGGAGAAAATGCATTGAAAAGAAGGTAGCTCCTCTCTGAAAATCTAAAATTAAGATCTGTGTTCTATACAATGATTCTATGAACTGGTTTAGACTGGGGCTGCTACAGGTCATTTTAAGTCTAAATCACTGCTGAAGCCTAAGCTTATTCCTTTGATACTTCCTGTCAGGAACAATAAGGAACAAATCAGATGAACTATGAGCCTGCAGTAGTCATCAATATCACAGCCACTGTTAGCCACAATCATCCTGAGAGGCAACATGCTTGGATCAATGACAACTGTCAGATCTGAGGACAGTTGGGGCAATGAAGGGCCTGGGCAATGGGTGCTATTCTCATCATGTCTTTGGTAGTACACAGCTTTTAGTATTTGATGTGAAAAGAGTGCCTAGTTCTGTTAAACCACATTGATAAACTATAGATGCATGTGCCTTTTTACTGTTATGGCACATATAAAAGTGTGGCTTGGTTATGTGAGCAAAAGAAAAAAAGAAAAGAAAAATTACCATCCAATGTCAGGCAACATAAATAAAAGCAGTTTAAGTGCCCAAAGGCTCTTGTAATAAGTCACAGAAGCACCAAAACTAGTACAGGTCGGTATGACATCACAAGTCATAGAGCAGTGTCATTTTAGCAGCACATATATATTAATCAAAACTCTCTATTTGAATTCATAGAGCAATTGATTAATTCACAGATATATATGTATAGTTCCATGAAGTGCCAGCGGGGAAGACATATTTAACAAGGAAGAAATGCAGGTGGGACTGCTATTTGTTTCTTTTCCCCCAAAGTCTGGTTCCTCTTCCCCTGAGGCACAGAGTTAAAATATATTGTCTAGCTTTCATCGGTGAGTCCATGCTGCCTGGTTCTTACCATATTAATGAAGTTGGAAGCAATGTACACCAACTCTAGGTCTGTCTCCTAACTCTGCTTAACTTCCAAATTTTCCTTCCTCCCTTTCCACTATTCCTACATCCTCCTTCCCTCCCAGCCAGATATAAGAATATTGTAGAGGACACTGATGCCATAGGAAAAAGATAAAGCAACTGAAGGGAAACGCCTGGTTCCCTGAATGGCTGTAGGGAACAAAGGCCCTTAACACTACGTAGAGATCTGAGATGAACCAGAAAGAAATCTTACTGGGTTATGCCACCAGGATTTGCTAGCTTGAACTACTATAGAGCTTTAAAATTATACTATCAGTCCTAAAAAGTGCAATTATAGCATGACTGTGTGGAGTAGCATGTTAATCTGATGCTCACAGGTAAATTGACCCCTAGGAATCTTGTGAAGAAAGTGTAGACTCAATTCTGTAAAGTGGCATCAGTAATGAAAGAGGACAGATGTGTGCTAGGATTCATAGCAGCAATAATTATTTGCTTAAAAAGTTTTTTCAGCCCTGGCTGGCGTAGCTCAGTGCCTTGAGCGTGGGCTGGGAACCAAAGTGTCCCAGGTTCGATTCCCAGCCAGGGTACATTCCTGGGTTGCAGTCCAGAACCCCCAGCAACCACACATTGATGTTTCTCTCCCTCTCTCTCTCTCTCTCTCTCTCTCTCTCTCTATCTCTCTATCTCCCTCCCTTCCCTCTCTAAAAATAAATAAATAAAATCTTTAAAAAAAAGTTTTTTCATTTCTGTATGTGAATTGTAATTTTCTTGCTCATCAGCATTTTTATAATGATTTTATTAGAGATTGACTGATTCTCAAATTTGGCTTACATTCTAAAACCTTTGTCCTTTTAATTTTAATGAAACAGAATTTTTTATATATCAGAGGTGAGAAAAGATTGACTATATTTTGCTATCTGAAAATTTCAACTTATGTCCATAAAAATGTAGACTTTTTAATTGAAACTTTTACAGATAATTAATAGATTTATATTCAGTTATAATAAATGATACAGATAGATTCCTTGTATATTTTTCCCAGTTTCCCCCAATGGTGGCATTCTCTAAAATTATACTACAAGGTTCAATCAGGATATTGATAGTATTGGTGAAATCCACCAATTTTATTCAGATGTTTTTAGTTTTACTTGTTTTCCTTTGTTTGTGTACGTGTGTGTAACTTCTATAGAATATTACTACCTTTGGTAGTTTTTCTTTTTAAAGTATAATGACTCATTTGTTAAAGATCTTAATAATCTTTATTGTTGTTTTTTTACTTTCAAAGAATCTTTTAAGAAAAACATCTCCCAGTAAGGAGACATTTAAAGCTCTACAGTTCCTTCTATTTCACTTGTTTCACTTACTCATTTAAATTCAAGAAAACAATTAATATAATAATTTTAAAATAAAACAAAAATATGTAAATAACATTTTTAATCTTAGATGTAGACATATATATATGTGTGTATAAATATAGATGAACTCTTAGATAGAGGTATTATAGAAGGGTTGGCATTGTGAACTTCTTGAATAGTCTACACCTAGATATAATTTTACATTCATTAGTATCTCCTCTTATACTTCTGTACATTTATTGTGAAATAAGTGTACATGTCATGAAATAAGTACAGTCATGTAATATTTCTATTTGTAAAACACATTTAATTATGTGTTTTATCATTCCAGTAGATAAAGAATATTTATTTGACAAATGCTTTTATGGGATACTAAAATCTAGGTAATCAGGTGAGCAGTTACAGGTTGATTCAGATGTAAATTAGGGAAAGAGTGGCATGTGTTTGTAATTTGCTGTTTTCTTTTCCTGAAATTTCACTGTTTCAATATAAGAAACCCCTAACCCTGCCTCATGTACTTTCTGCAAAAATTACCTCAACTCTGAGATGCAGACAGCCCAGGGTTTCTAAGAGCCACATTTTCAAACCAGACAATGGTGCTGTCTACTTCTAATACATGCAGTGCAAAATGGCAGGTTGAATAAAGAGAAGATGCCTAAAAAGGGTACACTCATTATTTTTTGGCCTGGGGCTACTATCCACTTATTAAAGAGCAGGTTTTGAGCTTTTGTGTGCTGTTGACATGTAAAGATAATCAAGTAGGTGCTACTGTCAATTTCCTGGCCAAACATCACATTACTTTGGACAAATATCTAGAGTAGCTAGAGCTCACTCAGTGCAACTCCAACTCATTTCTTCCCCAGGTCTTTTTGTCTAAAGACTACTCAACCTATAGAACAGAATAAACCCTTCAAGTGAAGAGCTTTGAGAGCTTTGAAAGAAAAATGAAATAATGAAAATGAGTAAAAAGGACATCCATTATGCATATTGCACCAGAGTGCTGTTTTTCTCTTAAGAATGTCAGTCATGCAAAGTAAAGTTAGGGGAGTTTACACTTTGACAAATTTTTGTGGAATAGTTTTAAATTTATGTTTTTAAAAGAACCTTTTCTTCAAGATTTGATGAACTGGTTTAATAACATTTCTTATTTTTATATTAATTTCTGAAAAAATAGCAGTCAAGTAGACTGTTTCCACATTATTTAGTTACCACTGAAAAATTTTATGTGAATTTAATTATTTATTTTTTAGGTAGTAAGAAGCAATAAAATACTTTCTGCCATTAATGTGAACTTAACATATATTTTCTCATTGTTTATTTTTTCAGTTTATTCCATAGATTTGAAATCAGCATCACAATATTAAAATGTGACACCTCTTAAACATATTTAATAGTATAAGAAACACTATAATAAATGGTTAATTTGATCAAACTAATCCTACAGATAAAAAAGTTAGTTTAATTCAAAATAACCAAAGCTTCTGTTTATGGTATTTTAACTTCAAATGTTTAAGTTCTTCTATGCACCAAGACACATTAAGGATGTACTAAAATTAGCCTACAGAAAACTTTATGGCCACATTTCCTTCAAGATACGGCTTTGCTTTGTGGGAATAAGATTATGATTTTTAACATACCAGTGCTACCACATTCAATTTACGGTAAATTACAGGTTTTTTTCCAGGAACTAAAACACAGTTTTTTAGAAATAAAGCTACAAGATTAATATTTTCAACACTAGGACTGTTGGGCCAGCTTTATTTTTGGTACATGTCTACATGATTTTTAGAAAAGATAAGCATGTTCACTTTGTCTTTATTACTGATTATTTACTTTTATAAAAGTGCTTAGTAATAATTCAGGACCAAAGTGAGAATGATATGATAGAATGATATGTTCAATAGAATAAAACATGTTTAAAAGAAGGGGACCAACAGTGTGTGTCAATAAGATGTACAGTACAGAGGGTAGCAAAAGTAGGTTTACAGATGTGAGTGGGAAAACAAGTTTTCTTGTATTATTTATTAATTATTGTATTATTTTCCATATGAACAACTATAAATCTACTTTTATCTCATCTTATATTTAGAAATCTAAGAAACAGGTGAGTCTATGGTACAGAATACATATATAAAATACATGTAAAATATAAATCTAATATACATTTTAAAATGTGTACACAATTAACCTCTATCAATTTTTGATGGCTTTCTTAATGATATTTTTAATGATTCAATATATTCCATGAAAATTACCAGTTTTATTTATTTAGTCTCTTATGATTAGACATTAAAATTATTTGCATTTTTCACTACTATAAAAATAACATGAAAAACACCATATATCAAATTTGACTCAGGTCCATGATTTCTAAACATGAAATTTATAGTTTAAGTGTATGAATTATTAGGGCTTCTTTTAGTCCTTCCTAGAAAGCTGGTACTAATTTAAAATCTCCTTTTCTTGCTTTTCACTTTCATTATGAAAATTTGAAAACATAGTGTAAGTAGAGAAAATATGTAATGAGCCAGTATTTACTCATTACTCAGCTTCAACAATTATCAACAGGTTTGCAATATTATTCTATCATCTGGACCTCTTCTTCTGGTCTTAGAGTATTTTGAAGTAAATCTTAAACATCATTTGATTTACTTCATACACACTGAAAAGCATATTTTTGAATTCTCAGAAAACTTAAGGATTAATATAAAGCCAATAACTATATAAAACAAGGTTGCTCAAGTGGAGCAAGAGATTCTGAAAACATTTTGTCTTATAATAAACAGGAACACTCTCATTAAAGAAGAAAATCTAAAGAAAACAATATAACAGAGTTCCAGCGAAGATGGAAGTGTAGGTAGAAACCTCTCACTGCCTTGCACAACTGAAAGGGGGACAACGACCAATCTAAAATCAATAAACAACCAGAAGTGCCTGAAAATCAAACTGCAGGGAACTCTGGGGGAGATGAGGGAGACCGAGAACTGGGGTAAGGACCCCTCCGGCAGGGCTGGCTGAAAGTACCCCCCATTAGGCAGCTGACAGGACTGAGTGGGAAGGTGGGGGCTGGCTGAGAGAACCATGGCAAGGCAACAGACCACAAGGGTGGGACAGATTGAATGGGAAACAGACTCAGACCTGGCTGTGGACTATGGCAGTTATCGTGGTGGGTGATACTTCCAGTCTGACACGAGAGTTGGATGAAAAGTGCGCTAGAGATGAGGAGGTGAGCTGCACTTTTCCCACTCTGGCACCTCCCCCATAGGCAGTGCTGCAGTGCAGCAAAGAGGGCTACCCCGTCTGAGTAAATACCTAAGGCCTTGAACCCTTACAACCTATCAGCTGTGCCAAGAAAAAGAAATATGGCCCAAATGAAAGAACAGATGAAAACTCCAAAAAGAGAGCTAAGAGATGAGAAGGTAGCCAACCTATATGATAAAGAATTTAAAGCCCTGGTAATCAAGATGCTCACAGAACTGATAGAGCTTGGCTGCAAATTGAAAGAACAAACGAAGGATACCCAAAGTAAAATGAAGCAAAATATTCAGGAAACCAATAGTGACAGGAAGGAAGCCAGGGCTCAAACGATTTGGAACAAAAGGAAGAAATAAACATCTAACCAGAACAGAATGAAAAAACAAGAATTCAAAAAAGTGAAGAGAGGCTGAGAACCTCTCGGACAACTTTAAATGTTCCAATTTCTGAATTATAGGGGTACCAAAAGGAGAAGAAAAATAGCAAGAAATTGAAAACTTATGTGAACAAACAATGAAGGAAAACTTCCCCAATCTGGCAAAGGAAATATACTTCCAGGAAATCCAGGAAGCCCAGAGAGTCCCAAAGAAGTTGGACCCAAAGAGGAGCACACCAAGGCACATCATCATTAAGTTAGCTAAGATTAAAACTAAAGAGAGAATCTTAAAGGCAGCAAGAGGAAAGGAGAGAGTTACCTACAAAGGAGTGCCCATAGGACTATCAGCTGATTTCTCAAAATAAACCTTATAGGCAAGAAGGGGCTGGAAAGAAGTATTCCAAGTCATGAAAGGCAAGGACCTACATCCAAGATTACTCTATCCAGCAAAGCTTTCATTTAGAATGGAAAGACAGATAAAGTGCTTCCCAGACAAGATAGAGCTAAAGGAGTTCATCATCATCAAGTCCTTATTATATGAAATATTAAAGGGACTTATCTAAGAAATTGAAGATCAAAAACTATAAAAAATAAAATGACAACAAACTTGAAACTATCAACAAATGAACCTAAAAAAAAAAGAAAAACAATGAAAACAAAAACTAAGCAAACAACTAGAACAGGAACAGAATCAGAGAAATGGACATCACGTGGAGTGTTTTTAGTGGGAAGGGAAAGGGGGAGAATAGGGGAGTGAGGTACAGGTAATAAAGCATAATTGGGAGGCATAAAATAGATGGGGAGAGTTTAAGAATTGTATAGGAAACAGAGAATTCAAAGAACTTATATGTACAACCCATAGGCATGAACTAAGGTGGGGAAATGATGGAGGTTTGTGGGGTACAGGGTGGAGGGGGCATAAAGAGGGGAAAATTGGGAAAACTGTAATAGTATAATCAATAAAAATACTTAGAAAAGAAAATATAACAGAGTAGGATAATCCATGATAATCTTATTTAATGTAAGTGTAGTAAAAAAGATATAAGGACATTTAATCAAGAGAAAGAAAGAATGACTTGACCTTCTAAGAATAGAGTTAAGTGAGTTAAAATCGAAGTGTAATGAGAATTGGGATAAAGAAAAGGAACAAAAAGAATTTTATAATCAAGTTTGCAGCAAAGAGAACAAAGAAGGACTAGGCTCTATTTTGGCAGATGATGTCATGATGAATGAAAGAAGTAACTAAGAAGATTTCCAGTTTCTTTCTTTTTGCTTTTAAATTCTTCACTAGTAGAAATAATTCAACATAGAAATAGTAAAAATGAGTAAAGTGGAATTTTTTAGTTTAAGACAGGTTGAAAGACAGTAAGACTAAACCTTACTATTCTAATAGAGTTCATGCCTCAGATCCAAACATATTATATCCAATAGATAAAGTCACAAAATTGTCACTTAATCCTATAATTTATATGAATTAGTATTAGATCCATAAAATATTAGATAGACAAATACTGAATACTGGTTCATTTTCCAAACAGGTAATGACTATCATGTACAGACAGTAAGAAACGGTACCATAGCAAGAGCAGCAAAGTGATTAGAGTTATGGGGTTTACAGTCAGAGAACACTGGTATTAGCTGGGTCTTATTATGCAAGATGCTTTACATCTCTGTGCCTCTTTTACCCTTGCTACAAAGCCCTATGTCACCTGGTGACTGCCTAAATCTGACTCACCTGTCTACCTTGTTTAGGTTTATCCAGCCACTCTGGAAGGCCTGTTCTCCCTAAATATTCCTAAATCTTCCAAGCTCATTTCACTTCTGGCTGGGCCTTTTCTGCTGGCTGTTACCTCTTTCTGGTTCACTATCTCACTAGGCACTCACTTGTCTCACTTCCTTATTTCATTCACGTTTGTACAAATGTCACCTCTCTATATGAGCTATGTAGTGTGTGTGTGTGTGTGTGTGTGTGTGTGTGTATTTATATATAACATCCAACCCCCAAAAACTTCCACCTCAGCACTCCCTGTATCCTTCTACACTTTATTTTTTAATAGCAATTATATCAATGTTAAATTATATTATTTCTTGCTTAGTTGTCCATTTTTTTTCCTTAAGAGTACTGGGCATCCATAGTACTAATAATTGTAACTAGTTTACTAATACTCATGTGGTAACTACTGTGCACCAGGAGCTATTCTAAGTGTTTCACATATACAGCTTGATATTATTTCAGGGAAATCTTAAAGTCCCATTTGTAGATGAAGAAGAAGGTGTATTGAAAGGCTAAAATATTTTTCCTCACGTTACAGAACTTGTAAATAGCAGAGTCTTTATTCAAATCCATGACTGGCTCTGGCACTGTATTTGTGGTTTAAGTAGGTACTAACTAACATTTTTTTAGATGACTAAATATAAAATTTGTATAAAATAGTATATTCAAAGTATATATACCTCAGATATCTAGGTTAGTGCATGGCATATAATAAGTATGCAATAAATTTTATAATAATATTTATTTGACATATTGGAGTATATCTATTAAAGGGTGCCTCAAATGAAGAAAGTTCTAGGATTATGTCATTTGATAAGAGGTTTGTAGAATGTGGGAACTTCAGACTGGTGAAGTCTTAATGTGGGCTTCCAGTAATCTTCAAATGCCTAAATGCCCCCAGAGTGCAGAAAATAAGATAGGTGAACATAATAAATAAGGAAGCATATTTTCAATACCTTATGAGGATGAAATTTCTCATAAATATTGCTGATCAAAGTGTCCTGAGCAGCCTTGTTAAGTAGTGATACCGAAAAAGCTAAGCATGAACTTAATATTAACAGGCACTCTCTGAAATTCCACACTGAGAACATCAACTTTAATAGTCTTTATCTTTGATATACCAGTTTGTGAAAGTTTTGTCATCACAGGTGTATTTGTATCTTGTGTTTATAAAATATACAGAAATCTTTTGAGATTTAAAAACCTTAGAAAGAGCCAGGGGAGTAAATGTTGAGTGAAGAAGGGGAACTGATAGTTAAGGCATTTTCTAATTGAATCCTCACAACAGTCTATGAGGTAGGTGTTTTCTGATTTCATGCATAAAGTTCAAGGAAATTGAATAATTTCTTCAGGTGGGTTGCAGAGCAAGTAAAGGCAAATGTGCAGTTTGACCATGAGTCAGCCTGATTTAAAGCCTATGATCATTCTTACTATTTGACTTACTATTGTTTTGACTTGATTTACCACATTGACTTACTATTGTTTTTCTTCCAGAAGGAATAACAAAATAAAATTACTCATAGGTCAAATGATATACTTACACATATTGGTTTCCCCAATTACCTTAATTTGATTGGCAGAAAATTTCCCTCCCATATGCAACAAGAACTTTAATAATCCAGTGTGATAAAGCACTCCTTTGAAAGAATAAAAATTCATGGAGTACACATAAAAATCCCTGTCTATGGATGTAATTATTCTCAAATTTGACCAATAGGCACTGGACATTGATTTTCAAAACTGATTTTCATTGATTATGTGAAAATGTGTTTTAATTAATAATGTCAATTATTTATACATTCTTACAAGTTTTATATCTGTAAATTCTTATTCTCTTTCTGGGGGATATTTTCTGCTTATGGCCCTGTGCTAATTTTCTCAAACTATATTCTCCTCATCATGCCCTTTGTTGTAAGTAAAAACAAGCACAACTTATCTCCATTAGTTCAGTTCTCTGTTTTGTCCTCCTAATAAAAATATTATGATGCTGTTCTGACATGTTTTGGTGAGATGATAGCTCAGTTATTCTCTAAGGTGACTAACTGTATTTGATCAAGAGAGATAAAAAATAGGTTTTTAATATTAATTTTTGGTTGATCTTTTATTTGATAAGAAAGATTTTAAAAGTTCATTCAAATTTCAAGGGACTTGGCATTCCATGCTTATAATAGTTCATTTCATGTATATATTGCTCTTTTTACTTCTCTAAATCAAGAAATCAAGGTCACAATTCAGATCTGGTACTTTAGTGATGTGATTCACTGTTGAGCACAATGAAGACTAAACAGAAAATAAATGAAGGCCCTGTTTCAATACATTACTTCTACCATATCTTTCTATATGTTAGTAGTGAGGCTTGATTATATGCCACAAAATGGAAATATTGTGAGCTTAGAAATGGAAATCGGGGAGATCCAAGATGGAGGTGGAGTAGGTGGATGCTACACCTATCTCTTCCCAGGATCAAACTGGATATACAATTAAAATATAGAGCAAGAAACCTGAATAACTAACTGAAAGCTAGCTGAAGTGTTATAACCAAGGATTTACAGAAAAGTCACATTGGGACTAGTAGAAGGGGTGGAGATGCAAAAAGGCCTGGTCCTACTCCCAAAGGCAGTAGCTGAAATTCTGGAGAGGCATCTCAAAATCTAGAGGAGATCCCCTGAGAAGCATGGAGTCTCAACCCTGAGCTGGGATCCCCAGCCCAGAGCACCAGAGCAGGGCAAAGTGCAGGGCAGAGCAGGACATAATATCAGGATATTAAATTCAGTGGGCATTCTGTCGCCCAGGGACAGACAAGAGTCTGCTAGAAAAACAGGGACCCTCTTAAAAGCACAACACACATAACCCTGTTAGTAGCTACTCATCTCAGGCTTTGCTGTAGGGAGGGCTGAGCAGATTAGAGTCATGTGAGGAGAGTGTGATGGTTATGGCTCCTGGGAGATTGCTGAGGGGACAGCTGCCTAGATCCCTGTGCTGAGTCACTCTTCCACACCACAGACACCATCTTTTTTTGGGTAGAGCACTCCTCTCCATACAGCAGGCATCACCGTGAGGGAAGGCAATAGCTCTACCTTTCTGGACTTCCTCTTGCCTCACCCCGGGGAGCTTGTGCCCTACTGAGAAGTCAGCTGCCAGGAGTGCAGAGGTCTGGGAAGACTCATGGGGTGTCAGTGACTAAGTCGCATGGCTTTGGGCAGACCCATTCCCCCCACCTTCCTGTGAGCTTGAGCAGGGTCTTCCCATCACAGGAGATACACTAGCCCCACCTTCTGGATTCCCAGTAACCCCCCACCCAGCCAACATCGTACTCAATGGGCAAAAACTGTGTTTCCTTAAGATCAAGAGCAAGACAAGGGTGTCTGCTTTTATCACCCTTATTCATCAGAGTATTGGAAGTCCCAGCCACAACAATCAGGCAAGCAGAAGAAATTAAAGTCATTCAGATTGGAGAGGAAGAAGTAAAACTGTCATTATTTGCAGATGCCATGATACTGTATGTAGACAGCCTTAAAGATTCTACCAAAAAACTACTAGAACTGATATATGAATTGAGTAAAGTAAAAGGGTATAAAATAAATATCCAGAAATCAGTTGCATTTTTATATACCGATAACGAACAATCAGAAAGGGGAACTAAGAAAACAATACTATTCACAACTGTTTAAAAAATATAAAATATCTAGGAAGAAATTTAACTAGGAGGTAAAAGACCTGTACTTAGAAGATTTTAAGACACTGAAGAAAGATACTGAAGAAGCCACAAATAAGTGGAAGTATATATCATGTTCATGGATGGGAAGAATTGACATCATTAAAATGTCCATACTGCCCAAAGCAATCTCTAGATTTAATATAATTCCTATCAAGAAACCAATTACATACTTCACAGAGTTAGAAAAATATTCCAAAAATTTATATGGAACCACAAAAGACACTGAATAGCCACATCAATCTTGAGAAATAAGAACAAAGTTGGAGAAATCACACTACCTGATATCAAAACAGCATGATACTGGCATAAAAACAAACATAAAGATTAATAGAATAGAATAGAGAGGACAGAAATGAATCCAAACCTTTATGGTGATCTAACATCTGACAAAGGAGGCAAAACATACAATGGGGTAAAGATAGTCTATTCCATAAATAGTGTTGGGTAAATTGGACAGATACATGAAAAAAATAAAATTAGACCACCTTCTTTCGCCATACACAAGAATAAACTCAAAATGGATTAAAGACTTAAATATAAGATTTGAAACCATAAAAATCCTAGAAGAAACATGGGCAGTAAAATCTTGAATATTTCTCCTATCAATATTTTTATATATTTGTTGGGGGCAAGGGAAACAAAAGAAAAATAAACAAATGGGACTACATTAAACTAAAAAGTTTATGCACTGCAAAGGAAACCACCAACAAAATGAAAAGACAGATCAGCTGACAGTTTTGTGGGAGCTACCTGATAGGTTACTGTTTTTCTCTTGCTGCTCTTATGACTTTCAATTTGTCTTTAACTGCTGTCATTTAAAATATAATGTGTCTTGGTGTGGGCCTCTTTGGGTCCATCTTGTTTGGTGCTCTCTGCACTCCTGGACTTGTGTGTCTTCTTCCTCACCACATAAGGTAAGGTAAGGAAAGTTTTCAGTCATTATTTTTTCAAATAGGTTTTTGATCCCTTGCTCTACCTCTTCTCCTTTTGGACCTCTTATAGGAGTACCATGGGGTCTTATAGGGGATCCTATGGTGCCCTATGATGTGGATGTTATTATGCTTCATGTTGTCCCAAAGATTGCTTAAACTATGCTCATTTTTTAAAATTCTTTTTTCTTTTTGTTGCTCAGATTAGGTAGTTTCTACTACCTTGTCTTCCAAGTTGCTGATTCGATCCTCTGCTTTATCCAACCTACTGTTATTCCTTTAATGTATTCCTCATTTTAGATATTATACTTTTTTCATTTCTGATTGGTTCTTTTCTATGGTATCTATGTCCTTTTTTATGCTTTCTATCTTTTTGTTACAGTTCTAAGTTCATGGAACATCTTATAACCATTGTTTTTATATGTGGTAAATTGCTTGCCTCCATTTCATTTAACTCTTTTTCTGGAGATTTATCCTGTGCTTTAATCTGGGACATGTTTCTTTGTCTCCCCATTTTGGCTGCCTCTTTGTGTATGTTTCTATGTATCAGGTAGATCTACTATGTCTCTGTTGGAAGACATAGTCGTGTTGGAAGGTTGGACTTATATAGCAGGTGTCCTGTGGGACCCAGTGGCACAATCTCCTTGATCATCTGAGCTTGGTGCTGCAGGAATGGCCCTTGTGTGTGTTCTGTGGACCCTTTTGTTTTCACTGAATCTTGTTTTCTATTGGCCTCTTTGTGCATTAGGTCGACTCTCATGTTGGCTGACTGTGATGTCTTTTTTTCTTAATGAAATACTCTAAGATTTCATGTAATACTGGTTTGGTAATGATTAACTACTTTAGCTTTCTCTTATGTGGGAAGCTCTTTATCTGTCCTTCAATTCTAAATGATAGCCTTGCTGGGTAGAGTAATCTTGGTTGTAGGTTCTAGCTTTTTCTTACTTTGAATATTTTGTGCCAATCTCTTCTGGTCTGCAAAGTTTCTTTTGAGATATCAACGGACAATTTTCTGGGCAATCTGTGGTAGGTAACTAACTAACCACTTTTCTCCTGCTGTTGAAGTTCTCACTAAGTTTTTTGAGCATCCTTATAACCAGTGTTTTGAACTCTGTACTGGAAGTTTACTTGCCTCCATTTCATTTAGTCCTTTTTTCTGGAGATTTCTCCTGTTCTTTCATTCGTGACCTATTTCTTTGTCTCCTCATTTGGTCTGCTTCCCTGTTTTATTTTTCTTTCTATGTATTAAGTATAGCTGCTGCATTTCCTGGACTTGGTAGAGTAGTCTTATGCGGTAGGTGTGCTATAACTTCCAGTGGCACAGACTCCCCTTTTACCGAGCTAATGGCTCTAAGTGATCTACCTGTGCCGATTGTGTGCAGTATCTTGTAGTAATTTAGCCTTGATTGCTATTTGTACATCACTGGGAAGGATTGACCCCCAGGCCAATCAGCTTCGAGGACCAGCTCTGACTACAGGGGAGGACCTGCTGTGCGGGGGCTGAACCCACAGAGCAGGACTTGCTTCAGTGGGGCTTTGGTGCCTGCCACATCTTCCCTTTTATTGTGTCTCTTGTGGAGAAGGTTGGGCTGTAATCCTGCATGGTCTGAAGTTGTTCACTGGGTGCACTAGCTCTGGAGCCTCCCAGGAAGTGCAAGGTCAGTCACCACCTACACCCTGGGCATGAGCTACAGCGTGATCTGCAGATGTCTTCTACATGTACTAGACTTGGAGGTGATTGGGAGAGGCCAAGCTAGGAATAAGCCTGGCTGTCACGAGTGCCAGGCCTGGGGCCACTTAACAATAGGTATGGGGTACACTGAACCAAATGCTGCTTGAGAGATTTTAGAAAAGTTGGAAGCATGAGCTAAAAGAGGCCACTTGTATGGAAAAGTCACTGGAAACAGCTTGGCTAAGCTTTCGACCTGAGTGTCAGGGAATCATGAGGGTGAAGACAGTTAGCCAGGCTGATGTAGACTCAGATATAGCACATGCCTGCTGGGTGTCAGGGGAGGGCTCATCAAAGGAACAATGGCCTTTACCAACAGCTCTGTCTGGGAGAAAGCTGCCCTTCCATCTCTTGCCCAGAAACCAGACAATTCAGGTCTTCCTCTAGTGTTCCTGGGGCCTTTCAAGCTACTGTCCCAGTGCTGGAGTTTAGAGCAAGTACGTTGGATTAAGTCTGTGTATGGGCCCTTTAAGATAAAGGCCTGGGACCCCAGAAGCCCTCTGTCTTGCTTAGCCACAATCTCCACTGATTTTCACGAACACAAGTTATGGGGGCTTCTCTTCCTGGCACTTGAATCCTGGGCTTGGGAGCCTGGTATGGGGCTGGGACCCCTCACTCCTCAGGGGCAACCTCTGTGGTCAAGATATCCCCCCTGATTTTTAACCACTACATGTGGGTGTGGGACCAGTCCCTCCTACTTGTCTGGATGTGGCTTCTTTTTCATATGCTTAGGTATAAAACTTCTGTTCAGCTAGATTTCAGATGGTTCTGAATGAGAGTTGTTCTGTAGCTTAGCTGAAACTTTAATGTGGTTGTGGGAGGTTCCAAGTACTGCATTAACCTACCCCACCATCTTGACAGGGGGACCAGGTCATTTTCAACATGGTCCTTGAAGAGTATTCTAATAAAAAAGCTAGGATATGACTCCGGTGAAGCTTTAGATTATAAAGCACCTCCTTTCATAAATTCTGTTAATCCTTATGCATATTTTATTGGGTAGACTGAAAAGGAATCATTATTCTCACTTTATAGGTAAGACTATGGGTATATAGAGCACTTTAATAACATCTAAGTGAGGCATAGATTTTATTATTTTGAGTTCTCATACAGGTCTCCTTTAGGTATACCACACTGACTGCATCGTCTAGAAATAAAATATGCAACATACAGGCCCTTCCTTGGTCTTCTTTGCTGCTTCTCCTCAAGCCAGTCTGGAAACATTGGACTTCTCTGGCCCAGATCTAGGCCACCTTCTCTTTCTCTGTGCTCTTTGCTCAGGTATCCCATTCACACTTATGGCTTTAAATACCTTCTCTATTCTGATAATTTCCCAATTCATATCACCTGCCCATACCTTGCGCTCTAGACTTGTCTAACTGCTACCTAACTTCTAGTCCATTTGGAGGGCTCACTGGCATCTCACACAACTAACCAGAGGTCTTACTTCACCCTACAAATGTGTTTCTTTTTCCATTTTTTCCAAGATCAGTCAAAATCTATAGGAATCCTTGATTTCCCCAGTTTCCTTCACTCTTCACATCCAATTTTCTATTAGGTATTTTTAGTTATATCTCCAAAAATATCCTGAATGAAACATAAAACATTCTGAATACAATTCATGTTACTTTTCAATTTGAAAATTGATGCAGACCTCAGCTCGTGGGGTCCACCACATTGTGGATGAGATATGAGGCAAATTCATATGGACTACCAAGTCCTGTGGAGGAAAAGGGACAGCGTGGCTTTTCTCTCAAGAGGTAAAAAAGCCTTGGCCTTTGCTGTGACCAGCCTTTATTTCTTTTCTGGGCACATTACATGATGGTTTTCATTTACTATGCACAGGTTAGATTTAGGTGGTTACCTTTTACAGATAACAAAGGAGACGATGCCCAATGCCCACTAAACACATCACAGAAGAAGGATATTTGCAAATGCAAAGGGAAAAGTGGTTGAACCAGTTACACTCCATAATGGGGAGTTTCAGCATGGATTTCAGGAAGTTCCAGTAAGCACTTGCTGTCTCAATTCAGGGTGAGGGAGTTTTAGCAAAAGCAAGTCTCAAAGTGGTCTAAATACAATGCAGGCCTGATTCCCCACAGGAGAACCTATCTGTGGGCATGGGTCCTGTGCATCGGACCTTGCTTTCCACAGGGAGTTGGGCCCTCACCATGCAGAATGGTCTCCTACAGAAAATACTTAAATTACGTATCTTTGATATAGTCTGTTATTTTTTTATTAAATAAAGTATTATTTTATATTTTCTTTCAAACTGTTGCTCTCTTATTTATAATTCTGTGTTTGTAATTCTACTTTTTGTCACTGCTGACTTTTATTTGGTGAGTTGCTTCTTTATGTAATTTTTTGTTGTAAGCCCTCTTTTTCCTTGTATTTAAAAGAAATTTAAGGAATAACATCATAGTTTAAAATGCCCTGATATTTAGTTTATAACACAATTGTATAACCACCACCTAGATATGTAAATACCACATATATTTATATATTACTTACATAAATATGTAAATATGAAGATTTACATATAATTTACATAGGTATGTAAATATTCCACAAGGACTAATTTTAAGCTATCAACATGACAACCCTGAACCAGAAACTGAGGAGTGATGTGCAAAACTAGTTCCTATGGACCAGTAGACCTGCTCCAGGACAGCATTAGGAAACTCTCCTATTTCCTTGAATAAGATTCAAACTCCTTACCATGACCTGTCCCCTTCCTACCTCTCCAACTTCATTGTATACCATTCTGCTATCATTTACTTTATAGCCACATTGACCTCCTTCCTATCTCTAGCATAAAACAAATTCTTCTGTCTTTTGGTTTTGAGTGTGCAACTCTTTCACAGTTCTTCCTGTGACTGCTCATTCTTGTCCTCTGTAGTTCAGCTGTAAAATGTCACTCATAAACCCTTTTCCTGGTCATCCAATCTAAGCTGACTGTTCTCAATATAAGTATAAAATTTCTATTGCTTTCTTTCATATCACAAATTGCATTTGGCAATTTCCACTTATTTCATTTTTTATTTTTGTCTGCCTCTGCACTAGAACATAAGTTTCATGAAAGCAGAGATCTAGTGCATTTCATTTACCACTGTAGCCCAAGGCCTGGCTCAGAGCCTGACTCAGAGGAGGTGCTTAATGAATGCATTGAGTGGATGAATGGATGGAAGGATGTTATAGTTATCAATATGGAACTAATGGTCCTCGGGAGTGAAGTTTCATGAGAAGCATCATAAGCTTGAAGTTCACCAATTTAGATGTACAATTGAGAGGGGCTGGTCAGGAGAGAGTGCTGGGGAAAAAATGGGAATAACTGTAATTGAACAATAAAAAAAATTTAATGGGGGGAAGGGTTTTCCAGGAACAACTCTAAAGGACATATGGACAAAACCAAGGGGGCAGGTGGAAGTAAGGGAGGGAGGTGGGTTTGGCTGGGGTGGGGAAGGGAGTGATGGGGTGTAAATGCAGACAACTGTAATTGAATAACAAAATAATAATAATTTTTTTTAAATCTTGCAGTCTGCCCCCTAAAAGGATACCATTAGAATAAGTGTTTTGGTGATTAACTATCATGAGTTTAAGTGCTAGGTCTGCTGTTCACTTAACCTCTGTGGGCCCAAGTCCTTTTTTTTTTTTTTTTAAGATTTTATGTATTTATTTTTAGGGAGAGAAGGGAGGGAGAAAGAGAGAGAGAGAGAGGAACATCAATGTGCAGTTGCTGGGGGCCGTGGCCTGCAACCCAGGCATGTGCCCTGGCTGGGCCAAGTCCTTCTTAATTTGTAAAATGAAGTTGATGTTTAGAACTAAATCTGAGAATATATGTGATATGCAAGGCATAGCAAACTATCCAAGTAATAGGCAATTATCATTATCACCAAGATGTATAATGTATGGTGAACTAGGATATATTGCAAATATAGGTCAATTCCCATATTTGGCTTTATATTTGTTATTTTAAATGCTAATAATAAGTTTTCACAAATTATTTCTGAAAAAAACTAGTGAGAGTTATATATCATCTCTTCCATATGTCACACAATATTTAGAACAAGTGAGATCAGTGTGTTTTTACTGATGAGAAAATGAAATCAGAAATTTTATGTGTCTAAATGTTACAAAGCAAATCACTAGAAGAATAGTATTAGAACTCAGGCAATCTATATCTAATTTGGTGTTCTTTCTTCCGAAATGTGACTAGTATGAACACATCATAACAGCATTTGGTATAATACAAAGGTTGTGTGAAAATAATAACCAGAGTCTGGGCATGTAGAATTCAGTAGATGAAAGTACTACTGACAATTGCTAAGGTTTTAAAAGGCAAGCTTATAGTTCTTACATTGATTGTGTTTCTATGGTTTGGCATTTGTTATAGAATCTGCATAGTGTCCTCCTAGTAAGAAAACCATGTCTGTTTCAAGGCCCCCCAATAGCCAAGTCCTTGAAACTGCTGAAATTGCAGAGATATCAAGGTGCCACACTGTCATAAATTTCTAGGCTCCCTGTGATCCGAAGAGTGCTGCTTTTTTCTCTCTCGCCCTCTCTGCTCTTATTCCCAATCCATTTGATATTCTCACAAGTTGAAGTTATTGTCTACTGAGACATTAATACATTGTATTTTATCACCAACTAGCTGAAACTGAACAAATATTTTCAGCAATTTTATCTTCACTCACTCATACTGACAACTTAGATTACACTGGTACCAAGGATAATATATATATTTTTTCTTCTTGTTTCTTCAGGGCTTTGTGTATAATGTGTTACTGCATAGTAATCAGTGAGAAATAAATGAAAAATATTTTCTGCATTTACCAACTTTCCAAGCATTTTGCCTCTGTTGACGTCTCAGAAAAATTTATTTTAAAAAGTCAGTTTTTGAAAAAACACCTTTACTAAGCTTGGCAATAGAGTGTTTAGGTCTATCTTATTTTTTTTTTCTCTCTTTCCTCTCCCCTCTTACACCAAAGGCTATAGATATTATTTTGCCTCCCAGTTACCTAAAAGCTGCAAAGCTTATAATCAAAGATATATGCCATCCAGGTACAAATACAAATAGGAAATGTTGGTAGCAAAAATAGTGTGTTTTTCATTGCATTAAAATGACATTTCTTCTTTTAAGTTTCCAGAAGGGATTCTGGTGAAGGGATGCAGTGAGAGTCAGGGACTTGTCATGAAGGAATCACTAGAGTTTTAGCAAATGCCCAAAATCAAGGCTTGAAGTAAGTTGTAGAATTGAGTGTGTGTCACCTCCAAATATTTGGTTTGTAACCTGAGTGAAGGCACTGAGGACCTTTAAGTATCTAAAGCCATGAAGTGTGGTGTCAGGAAACAAGACAGACTACTGGTCCTAGGAAAAGAGAAAGTGTTGGGCTGAAAAGGGTTTCAGTTATGGCAGGATACTGGTCCGGTCAGGGCAGTAGAGGAAGAGAATAAGGTCTTTTTCCTTTCCTGCTACTTTGAATAAGAAGGTAGAGACTTAGGATGCCCTGCACTGCCCCTGCATTCTGAGCTTTCCAATCATGCCCATCTCCTCCTGGTGGGCAATGCCTTTAACCTTCGCATGCCATTCAGCACCTTCCTTTAGGGAACTGACTTCACTATTTCACCCATTCTGCCTCCTTTCTGGTCATTTAATTTCCAGTGGGAAAAGGTAGAAACAATGGGAGTGATTTTTCTTATTCTGCTATCTCACTACACTGTAAATTTGTGGTTTAATCCTGGCAACAAGGTCTATGTACTTTATCAGCACCATTAGAATTGATGACTATTTGGTGGAGTTATTGTTAGCTCCCAGTGATTTCATCCACATTTGCTCTGCATCCCAGCAGAATCCAAGAGAAGAACTATTGAAATAGGAGAAAAGGCTCTTTTTGCTGGGGCTCAGTTCTGGGGAGTCATCAAAGTCTTATTCCAGGGTGGTCGACGTTTTACTCAAATATTTATTGAGCACTGCTGGATATTTTTCTAGTATTAGAAACACAGTAGTGGATTCAACAGAGGAGACAGACAGGATCCCTGAAGTCCCACTCAGTCTAGTAAGAGAAGATATAATATAAAAATAACATCCATAGTGTTAAATGAGTTGAAGGAAATGAAGAAGGTCAAAGTAAGAGGTAGTGAGTAACTTAGCCTTGGGCAGGGTAGAGGAAATTTTTGAGCCTGGATAGAAAGCTGGAATAATATTGAATGCATTTCACTGGGTCAATTTAGGAAAATGTAGTATTCCCGGGAAGTTCATATGAAATGGTCCTTTTAAAGTCTCACATACTAATTGTACATAATATTTTTGCAGTGAGAAATCAGAATTGCAGAAGATCCCAAGTTAAGGACAATTTTGAGTCATGTTGCTTTATGATTCAGAGTTACTGGTGTCATGAAATGAACAACCAGTTAATTTTTAAAAGTTAGTATTTAAAAGTCCTATCCTTCAGTCCTTAAGACCAAGTACCATTCTGTTAGAACAACTTCCAAACAGCATTACATGGACATTTTCCTGATCCTGGCTTTAGAAAAATGAGAGATGTAGCTCATAAGGTTGCCCCAGCAATACCTGGTATATAAATGCCATGAAAGTCTTAACTATCACAAAATGTTTAAGAAAATATCAGAAAAACCCCAAGTCACTTAACCCTCACTCTGCATAAACAGTGGAATGCACTTCTAACCAAAAGCTCTGGGTCCTTATGATTTAAAGGCAGCCTTATGGGGTGTTTTCTGGGAACTATTATAGTTGTGTTGCTAACTGTTACAATTCTTTAGCTCTCAAGAAAATTTCTCAGTGCTTTGAACAAAAGGCGTGCTGATACTGTGGGATTTACTGCCTTCATGTACCAAGTGCCTTTTGGGGAAGTGTCTTTGGGACTTCATTGTCTTACTTCCGCCTTTTAAAATCTAATATGCTTTCATTTCACCAAGTTAGGCTAAGTTTCCTCCATGGTGCTTCTCAATGACATTTCCTCAAGTCAGGTAAATATATCCCTTTACTCTGTCAAGCCATCATGTTCCTTTTCACTAGGGTTTTGGGAACTTTAAATGATATTAGGAACAGCATGTTTATACCCTCTTAATGTAATTTTAAATGCCAATAAAATTTTAATAATAAAAATGCTAATAAGTTTATGGCTCAGGGCCTCACTTTCCGTACCAATGAAATTCAGAAGTTGATCTTTAACAAATTGAAAATTCTGTGGTTCAGTGAACGACAAAGCTGTAAGTGACTTATAAAAATAGCATTCATAAAAGCTGCTGAAGAGAGTGGATGGCTGTGGTTGTTTTCTTGAGGTTTTCAGGAAACAGCTATAGCTGGACCTCTGCCTGGACTGAATACCTTCTATATTCTGGGGGTAAATCATGGCTCCCTCTGGCCTGAACTCTCAGCTTCTGGTCTAAGCCAAAGTCCTTCTGGAAGGTAAAATTAATCTCTTGTGTCTCTTCCCTTTCATACCATATTCAAACCCATTTTAATGCTATTTTCCCAAGGGACCAAGTTCAATACAGCTTTAGTTCTTTTACACCTGTTTTTCTTTTGGCCTGGAGTGCACTCTTCTCTCTATTCTTATGCCTGTTTCTCAGAACTTCCGAGTAACTACTGATTCTTAGCTTTTAATGAGGAGCCACCATTCAAACTTGACCAGATATCAAAAGAAAGTCTCTAAGGTTGAAAGTGACTAAAACATTAAAGAAATAAAAGTAACTAAAAGAAACAATATAGGCAAGGAGAGAAATATGTTAAAGGTAAGTAAAAAATATAGTGACAACAACAAAAGAACTATTCTCATAGATTTAGAGTTAAGAGACATTGCAGTAATGAAATATGAGATTCTACAGAAAATGCAACAAGCATTCAGAGAATAAAAAAGAACTGTGGAAGTCAAAAACTATGATAGCACAAACAAAAAAACAAGCTTGGGACGGATAAAATCTCCAGGAAATAAAGCACAAAAAGCTTTTTTTCTGCCTCAGCCTCAGAGTCATTTCTCTAAGGATTCTTGATTCTTTTATTGCAGAACAGTATTTAGAAGCCAGAATCTTGGTGTAATTTAAAGCTAATAAATAAAAACTTTGAAAAAGAGCCCTGGCTGGTGTGGCTCAGTGTATTGAGTGCTGGCCTATGAAGCAAGGAGTCCCTAACTAGATTCCCAGTCAGGCAGGGTACATGCCTGGTTTGAGGGCCAGGTCCCGGATAGGGGGTGCGCAAGGGGCAACCATACATTGATGTTTCTCTCCCTTCCTTCCCTTTAAAAATGAATAAATAAAATCTTTAAAAAAAACTTTGAAAAGGAGTATAGGTAATAAATTTGAAATTTTTATTAAAAATATTTATTCAATTTCACGTTGTAGAAATGTTTTAAAATAGAAAAACTTTAATAATCTTACTGGCATATGAAATTACAGGTATATGAAAATTTATGTAATAACTATGTATGAAGATTAAAATGAGATAAAAGATATATATGTAATAAAAGGAAAAATGAATATGTTTTCATATAAAATGGTGGTTAAAACAATGAGGTAAACAGTATGAAAAAATAATTTTTATGGGCATATTCCACATTGTACTTGGTCAATAAAAGATAAACATTCTAATACAGACTACAAAACTAATGCACAAAGAAGACAGAATAATAAAAGAAGGCATCAACTGTTCAGATATCTTTTTTCTATTTCCATTCAAATATAATTTGTGAATGAAACCTTCATTTACATTTTAGCCCCTTTTATTTCATAGAAATCAAGCAAATACCTAGGGAAGCTGCTACATAAGATTTAATTCTGGAAATCTTAAAATAAAAACAAATTATAGTTTGTTTTGTCAACTCACATAGAACTTCATCTGTGCCTTTCTTTTATAACAATTACCACTTGCCACCATGCATCATAGGCATTTTTTTTTTACGATTTGTCTTTTCAGAAGGCAAGATTCCTTGAAAATACGATCTATCTTACTTATCTTCCTATTCTTCAAACACCTGCCTAACTCAAGGTACATTACAGAACAAAATAAACACAAAATGAAGGTATAAATTAAACAGAAGATTACTACTTCATCATACAGAAAACAGGAAACTTGGAGAATGAAAAGTTCCATTGGTAAGTTCTTAACTATTGAAAATATACTGGGACGAGTCATTTAAACACTTTTAGCTTTCAGGAGAGCAATTTAAAAATTCAGAGAATATCTAAACATAATCCCATGGCCATATATCAGAAAGAGTTGTCAAGATTAAAAAAAAAAAACATAGCCAATTATAATGTAATAACTATGTATGGTGTCAGATGGACATTAGATTCTTGGGGTGAGCACTTAGTAAGTTTTATAACTGGGTTATGCACCTAAAACTACTATAATATTGTATGTAATTGTAACTGAAAAATAAAAAATATTTTAAAAGAGGAAATTAAAAAAAGTTATTAAATATACAATTACTTTGCTCTCATTTAAAAATGATTTATAGTGGGAAAAATTTGTACAATGAATAATTGTAAAATGCAACATTCTTTAAAAGTATTGCTTATTTAACCTTTATACTACGTCTATAATTATAAATAAGGAATATATTCAATAATTTTTATTGTTAGGGGTTTATAATCAGTAACATTTTGAGACCCCTAAACACTGAAGAAATTGCAGATGAGATGCAGTAAGTGCTGTGGGCAAACTTTGAAAAATCAGCTATGTGGTAGAACTGAGACTTTGAACAATGATTTTTGTGTAAAATTGTGCAATTTTTTTTCCTAAAAAAAAGAAATATGAGTCCTGGGAAATAATTTAGGACCCATCCTAAAACAGATATGTTACTTCTAGATTCTTTTAAAAAATAAGAGTAATTTTAAGACACATCTTGGGTCCCTTAAGAAGAAGTCACGACAAATTAATATTTTCATAGTGATAGGGTCACTAGATCAGAAGTGATAAAGAATATATGTAATAGTACTTACATGAGTAGTAACATATAATACAAATATATATATAGTACTTTAAATTATTTTTGTCAGGAAGAAAATAACATGTTGAATAATATGATAGACTAGCTTTAAAATTAATTGAGCATTGTAAGAAATTTTATTATTTGTTATATTCTACATTTGTGTAAACATTAGATTCTCACAGGTTTCTGTATTTAACCCTATCCTCAAATTCAATTCCCATTAATGGCTTTAATAAATACTTGGCAGATACACTTCATAAATTTACAGATAACTTAAAAACTAAGAATTAAAAACTAAGGAACTATTTCAAAGGTATAAATCTATAATCTTTTTGCTTAGGAACTGGCTGAATAAGTGGCCCTATTAAAGAAGATGTAAGCATTTGAGTACACACAACCTCAACAGATGTCATGTTTATGGCATGGCTTTGAAGTACAGCAATGCATGTCTGAGTCGGTAAGACCAGTGTACTGAAGGTATTGTGTTCAGCTTTGGAAACAATAAGTTAGGAAAGTCATTGACAAAACAGTTAATTCAGAAGAAATGAAATTATCAGAAAAGCATGATATCTGAGAAACAAACAGATATTTATTTAGAAAGTAAGAATTTTGATGTTAAATATCTGAAGGGTTTATACTTGTTTAGAAGGCAACCAAGCAATGGATGGATGATATGAGGAGACAGATTTTGGTATAATGTAAGAAAGGCAGTTAAAAATTGGATTGTTCAGAAGTGAAATGACCAGGCTTGTGCAGCTTGCAGAAAAGGATTCTACATACAATGGGAGGTTATAATCAATCACTCCTGAGGTCCTTTTTCAGTTTTAATGTTTTTTGATTCTCTGTGTAGCCAGTGGTGTCCAACCTTGTGGCGTCTCTGTGCCACACTGAAAGAAGAAGAGTTGTCTTAGACCACACATTAAATACATTGCAACACATAATCAAAAAATATTTCAAAGTTTTAAGTAAATTTATGATTTTGTGTTGGGCCACATTCATAGCCATCCTGGGCCACATGCAGCCACAGCCACAGGTGTATCCAGCCAGGATGGATACTCCTGGTCAATAAAAGTTTTTTAAAAGCTTCCTGAATCACACTTTATAGTGACCCTTCTCTAAATCTTAACTGGAAGGCAGGCCTAATTATAGAACTAAGCATCCAAAAATTTCCTGTTGACAGTAGTCTGCATATATAATCCCATTTTCATTCATCATAACACATTTTCAGTATTAATTCCTGAATTCCTTGTCCTGTCTTTCTTTGTCAAGAACTTTCATTGCCCACAACCATTTGGGCTTATTGTTGGGCTGACTTTAGACTGAAATGATATCTCATTGCCTCAGCTACTTGGAAGTAAGTTAGGTAACCTGACAAGTTATCCTACAATATTCTTGAGACACAGAAGCTGCCTGGTGAAATTCCCATCCAACACACTAAAGCTATTCATTTTTTAGAGATGCTCATTTAATCAAATGTAGTGGTCAAAGAAAGCTACATTAAGAAAACAAATAGAAATGATAATTTTATATAAAATTAACATTGCTGAGCAAATATCTCAAGTAATGTTCTTTTTAAGTACAACTAAGTCACTGAGTAATGAATCAGTGGTTGGAAAAAATAAATATTGTAAATGTTACTTTCCCAGGACTATATAGTTTGAATTCTAAAATTTAATAATTAATAATTTGACACACTTAATTTTTTGGCCAAATAATTTCTTACTACATAAGAAGAAAATCATAGGGGCTATTTGCTTTTAAGTAATTCAGTATTTTTGATATGTCTTTTTTTGTTTTGGCCAAAAAACATTTATTTAAAAATATTTATGAGGAACCTTCTATGTTTTGGACACTATTCTAGGTTCTTGAAATAAATCAGTGAAGAAAGAAGGCAAACATTCCTGCCCTCATACAGTTTCCATTTAGTATAGGGAAACAGCTAATATGTAAAATATATAAGCAAATTATATGTTATAGAGTTATATATGTCATGGTAAAAAAAATAAAGCAGGGAAGTAATACATGAAATGCTAAGGTATGAGGGACATTGCACTTAAAAATATGGTGGTAAAGGATGGTCTTGGTGAGCAGGTGACATTGTGCTGAGACTAGAAGATGGTGAAGGAACCACCCATGGAAGTCTCTGGAGAAAGAATAGTCCAGAAAGGGGAAACATCCAGTGAAAAGGCTTTGAAAGGGGTTGTGCTTGGCAAGTTCAAGAAACAGCACAGAGACCAGATGAACCAATTCAAAAAGATAACGAGACTGGAAGACAGACCATCTATGGTGTGAAGCTATGGCTGAACAGTGTAGAAGCTGGGAGTCCAGGCAGGAGGCTAGAACAAGAGTCCAGGGAAGAGACAATGGCGGCTTGGACTAGGAAACAACAGCGAAAGTGGTGAGAACATGTATACATGTTCTTAAAAAAACAGTAACATTTGCTGACAGATCAGACATGGGATGTGAGAGAAAGGGAGAGGTCAAGACAGATTTCAAGGCTCTTGGACTAAGAAACTTAAAAAATAGATTTGCTACTAACCGAGAAAGAAAAGATAAAAGGAAGAGCTGTTGTTGAGTGTCAAATATATGAGAAAATATATATTAAACAACTATATGTTGAGTAGAGACTATCAGATGGGTAAATATTTTTGGCTCATTTGATCATTCAGTGGCTCTCACAGCATATCTGATTTAAAAGGCGTGCTTCTAAGACACACAGCTCTTGATTTTCAAATAGTATGTTAGCAAAAATATACAAAATATTGTGGATAATTCCAAGGAGATCAGGGTTGAAAAATGAGACTTGGTTCATGGGTTATTGTGTGTCATATGTGGAGCAATTTCCCAAAGCGGCTAGATTCACAAACTTAATGTAGGAAAGGAATTCATCTAAAATTAAATGTAATTATTTAATGCAAAGTCCCAAATGGAGAAATGATAAGTAAGACTATCTCTGTTTTCAGAATTACATAGATGGGTGATTCCTTTATGTGTTAACATAGTGAAAAAGAATATTGATATTTTGAGTTGAAAAGGTGATAAAAGCTTCTTTCGCTTCACATTTCAAGTATAATATTTTACTTGACTATAATTTATAGGCTTCCTGTAGGCTAGATGTTTTATACACAGAGTTAAATACACAAAAGTATTAGGTGCAATACATTTCTGACAGGGATATACCTGTGGCAGAAAGTCCATCATGTTTACTGCTGCTGAGCAGATGGGGCACTCAAGCTTAACATTCTAGGTGCGAATCAGCAAACAAGTGCATATGGTGGGACTTATTGTCAGGGAACGGGGAAATAATAATTAGTGAGTATTGACTCTTTTCCAGGCAACATTCTATTTTCTTTAAAATTAAATCGAGTATCTCACACTACACAGCCCCTCTTCTTTGACAGGTAAAAAAAATAAAGCTCAGGGGGACTAAAAATAAATGTATCCATGAAAGTATATTAATTCTGAATTCTCTTTATTTTAAGTTTATATTCTTCCCCTTTAATGTGCTACACTTAAGGAAATTTTCTTGGTGATTTCTCAGGATTATGACTAGGCCTTACGGCAGACTAACAGGGAATCTCAGCTTCAAGCTGCACTCCATCTCCCTCTAAAGCCCAAATAACATGAACTAGATCTGACATGTTATTTTGGACTCTTAAAGAAATACTTAAGTAAGCATTGTTTGGATGTTGTCTGAGATTAACAGGTAAATTCTCCTGACACATTGCATAAAATTTGTAAGTAATTCTAACAAGGAAAAAATAAACTTAAGTATTAAAAAATAAAAAGAATTCAGAATCAACCTTCCAAGGGCCACATTATGTTGTAACACTCACACATAAATTATTACATCTGTATAATAGGATTGATACACTGTACACAAGCACTCATCATTGATTTACATCAGTAATGGCAGAATCATTAATCCACTCATTTTATATATTTTTAATTGAATATAATATTTTAAACTTAAAGATTAAGAGTATTCAATACAGTTCTGTGTCTGTCTGTCTTCATACCTTTCATTTTCTCTCTTTTTCTTTCTTCTTTCCTTCCTACCTTGTTTTCTATCTCCTTCTCAGAACCTAGAATAGGTTGAGGTGAATAAAGCATTTGGCTTGGGCAAAAAAAAAGTGATGGGAGTACCAAACTCAATAATCAAGGTAAATAATATTTAATGCCATATTTTTAAAAGGTTTCATATTTTTAAAAGGTTTTATTTATTTATTTTTAGAGAAAGCGAAAGAGAGGGAGAGAGAAACATTAATGTGTGGTTGCTTCTCGCACACCTGCTACTGGGCACCCAGCCTGCAACCCAGGCATGTGACCTGACTGGGAATCAAACCTGCAACCCTTTGGTTCACAGGCTGGCACTCAATCCACTGAGCCACACCAGCCAGGGCTAATGACATATTTAAAAAAATCAAAATAAAAAAATCCATGATGAACAAAATTTTAAATAAAGACTGGATCTGCCAACACCATGTGGAGCATGTCTATGTGTAATCATTGCTGATATGTTTTGGTACCCCCTTAAATCATGCACCTGAGGTGAATGCCCACTTGTTTGATCCTAGCCTGGACCTGCTCTGGGCTCCCTGCCTTGTTTCCCAGCCTTCTAGACAAAAGATATAAAACAAGAACATACAACTTCATTTTATCAATCTAAATACACAAAATTCTACATGTCAACATCCTCTGATTAAATTAATAGGCCTTTGTTAAATAAACACACACAATGAGGCTGCGATCATTAGGTGGAAAAGTGTTGAGACCTATTCTACTTATAAAACAAAGTATTTAACTGACAGATTTTTGAGATAGTGAGTAAGTTGTACCATTCAGAATATTAAAAAAATTCAGTCCCTTTAAGACTCTTTATGAGGACCTAGGCTTAAAAATTTGGGGTCTGAATTCATGAACAGTCTGAGGCTGATTGCTGTTAAAGAAGATTTTAGTCATTCAAACTGGAAAGAAAGACTAAGCGTTAAGCTTCAAATTGAGCTATTTAATTAAATTTTCTAGAGACTGAGTTGTTACAGAGACATAGGGATAAACTGATAAAATAGATATAGGTCCTGACCTAAGTAGTATGCCATCTAGAAGAATAGATAGACACATAAAGTTATGATATTTAGAAGAAATCATATTTACAAATGAATACGTTATTAATAAATTATTAAATTATTATTGATGAATAAATATTTTAGGCAGAAGAATTACAAATGACTTCATAGTGACAGAAAAAATGTAGTGGGAGGAGTAAATTTATGATGGAAGAAAATAGATGAACAACACCTCACATATATGAATATGGAGGATATAAGAGGAAGTCAGTAAACCTTAGTTTGATAAGAATATAAGGCATGTGAAATATTTTTAAAAACACACCTAGATGAATGCCTAGGTTACAGTTCACTGAAAATTTTTTGAATGAAAATAATGAATAAATAAACAAATGAAAACAGAAAGGAAGGTCAACACCAAATTGCAGAAACTTTTAAATGCCAGGATAAACAAATTACAGTTGAGATAAAGTGAAGCACTTAAAGGGTTTTGAGCAACGATGGATCACTATCAGAAGTATTCTGAGGGAAGATTAATATGTGGGAGGGGGCCAATCAGTTATTTCTACAGTCCAGGAAGGTAGTAACAGTGACATGAATTACTAAATTGGAAGTAGAAAAGAAAAGCAGGGAATAAATGGGGGAGATGCTTCAGAGGCAAGACTGATAGTTAAAGCAATTAATTGGCTCTGGTAAGAAAGATGAAAGCAATAAAAAAAGACTCCTCAATTTCTAGGCTGGGTGACAGGAAGAGCATTGGTGCTTTTAACAGAAATGAAGAACACAGAAAGATAAGCATCAACTTGCAAAGGAAGATAATTAGTTCAGTGCTAGATATAGAGCTGGCAGGGGCCGTGTCTGGGCATCCAGGTAGAGATGTACAGCAAGCAGATAAGTGTTGTCTCATTCCTGAAAAATAAATGCCATCACAAGAAAAGAAGCAACATTTGCCACCTGATGTGCCCCTCACTTAACCTCTACTTTCTGATTAATTACATGTAAGGAACAAAGATAGCGAAGGTTTTGTTCCTCTGTATTGAAGCATTTAGAAAATCATGCACATATATTAAAAAGCCTGGTAGCATCCATTAAAGTGATAAAAAAGACTTTAGGTTACTTAGATGTACCTAAAGTTCTGGATTCCTAAAGCTTCTGGTTGAAAGATAACAGAATGACCTGAGTGTCCTGCTTGAACTTAATTATGCTCATTCTCACATTTTAGTTGCATTACCTTAAGAACGTGTTATAGAATTTCTACCCCACAGACAGAATCTCTGATTAGGCAGTTCTGGAGTGGGGTCTAAGAATGTGCATATCTCATAGGTTCCCAGGTGGCATTCATGCTGCTGGTCCAGAGCCCATATTTTAGAGGTCACTGGTCTAGGACAAAGGTTTTCAAATAATGCCCAAAAGAGTGATTCTTCGAAGATAATCTGTGAACAATTTTCATAAGGAACACCTGAATTGCTTATTAAAAATTTAATTTTTACAATCTCATACCAGACCTAGTGAATCTTAATATCTGGGTTTGGAGTTTGGGAATAAGACTTTTGTGCAGCCTTTGTAGGTAATTCTTAGTATCTTCTACAGTTCGAGAACCACTCAAATTGTGGTGTGAATTTTAATTAGCTTTGGGAGGATATTAGAGATTGAAGCTCTACAGTTGTGGTACAAATGTAACAGGGTGTAGGCTGACAGGCCCCAAGGCCCCATCCAAGCCTAGCTTGGGGGCTGGGAAAAGCAGCAGTTATTTTGCATACCAGTAACAGCAGGCTACTTTCCTAGCCTAAGCTGAGCCAGGAAGGTATCTGGCATAACTTAAAGGCATAGCTTTAAGGCATCTCCCCTGCTTATGGCTGAGAGTTTTGAGATGGTTTGCACCATGCCATGGGGCCACACCTGCTGGGACTAACTGGCAATCAAAAAAGGCAAAGAATAGGGGTACACTAGCAGGTGTAGCCCATTGTGGGAGGAGTCAGAAATGGGGTTACAGAGGAGGTTCCAGGACAGGATTTAAACTAAAGGCAGGTGGCCACAGGGGATGAGGGACAATTCGAGGCTGTGTGGAAAGAAAAGGGGTGAAGGGACTCTTGCTTGTGGGCCATGAGGAGGTGCCACACGGTTTTGGTTAAGAACTGGAGATCACAGCGACACAGCTGATGCTGCGGGGGGAGTTTCGGAGATCTGCTCAGTTGAGCACAGATTACTGGGAAGAACCAGAAGTGAGCTAAGGACTTCTGTTTTGTTTTTATTTTTTTCCTTCTGGAGGATGGTACTGCTGATTGGCATGTTCTAAGACTGGCCTGACTGGGCAAAAGGGGGAAGGCAGGACTGTGTGTGTGTTTGTGGGTGTTTTAAAGGGACTTTGAGATTTAATGGTAGAAATCCACCATTACTCTAAACTTGTATAACTTTTGAATAAATAGTTCCTTTCCTTTTTACCAAACTCTGGCATTGAGAGCCACAATTCCTACTAGTGGCAGACAAGGAACCACAGTAAAAAAAAAAAAGATCCTGGGTGTCAGGATGGGCAGGGTAGGACAATTGGGAACCTAGTTACAATTAGCATTTTGAACTACAAATATGGCCACTGTTTGGATTACAAGTAATGTGCCATTAAACTCTGACCCAGAAAAGGTGACTGACATCAGACCAGGAGCCACCAATGATATGTTGCTTCTTTGTTCACCAAGAACCAATCCTTAGCTCCCGCTCGAAGTCAAGCCAGGTAAAACTCCCACCCTTTCCTTTCTCTCATGCGGTCTTTTCTTAGCCCTTTCTCTGGGCAGAGAAAATGTTGCCCAGGACCACAAACTTCCAAAACAAAACTTATCTGCTTGTTTCCATGGCTAATTGGTATTTATTTCCTTGGCTGGGGTCTAAGAAAACCTTACACTGGGGAATAGGGCTTGTTTTGTTAACAATATCTTGGCCCCAAATGGGTTGTTTCTGTAATGGAAAGCGCCAATAACCAGAAGCTAAGAGATGTGAGCTTTAGTCATAAATCTTAACACTAATATTCTATGAGGCCTAAGATAAATTACTTAATCTTTTTAAGTATAATTTTCTCATCTATAAAATAAAATGATTCAAGTGGAAGATTTTCACATTCCCTTTCAGCTCTTAGACTGTGATGACTTTTGGGAAGAGCAATGGGTAATGGTCAGAGAAAAATGTTCCCAGAGAATTTACGAGAACCAACACTTCTCAATTGTGTGGGTCAGAATAGCACAGATTCTATTTGTTTTGTTGAATTATACACACCTCTCCCCATTCTGACTTGCCTTTGTTGCTGGATGTAGGTTGTTAGTTTATTGTTCTATTTGAGAATCACTACTGGGTGACCCATTTTTATGGGGTAGATTGAGTAGCCAACACAATATAATTTCTACTGGAGTTAAATGACAAAACTTGTACTGATTCAAGTTTGTTAGTCAACATATTCCTTCTTAAAATGTATATTATAATATAACTTAAATTTATCTTTTCCAACTTCTACCCATTAGGATAACTACCATAAAAATTGAACAAAATAATTGATGGTGAGAATGTGGAAAAATTGGTGGGTATGTAAAATGGTGTAGCCACTCTAGAAAACAGTATGCAGTTCCTCAAAAAATTAAAAATAAAGCTACCACAGGATCCAGCAATTCCACTTCTGTGTTTATACCTAAAAGAACTCAAAGCAGAGACTCAAACATATTTGTAGCAGAATTATTCACAATGGCCGAAGATAGAAGCAACCCAAGTGCCTATTGTTTAATGAGTGGATAAACAAAATGTGTCATATACATACAATGACGCGTTATTAGCCTTAAAATGGAAGGACATTCTACAACATGGATGAACCCTGAGGACATTATGCTAAGTGAATTAAGCCATTACAAGAAGACAAATTCTGTATGATTCTACTTATATGAAGTACATCAAGTAGTGAAATTCATAAAGATACAAAGCAGAATTATAGTTTCTAGGAGTTTGGGAGAGAAATAAATGAGGGAATTTTTTAATGGGTACAGAATTTTAGTTTAATAATCTAAAAATTTTTCTGAAGATAAATGTTGATAGATACATAGCAATGTGAATATACTTAATGCTGCTAAACTGTACAATTACAAATGGTTAAGTACAGCATAGGAAAATATAGTCAATAATATTGTAAAAACTATGTCCAGTGCCAGGTGGGTACTAGAAATATCAAGGGATCACTTTGTAAAGTGTCTGTCTAACCTCTATGCAGTCCACCTTAAACTAATAGAAAATAACATTGAATGCAAACTGTAATTGAAAAAGAAAAGAAATTATGTCTTTAAAAAATAAAAATAAATTGTTAAGATGGTAAATTTTGTTACAAATATTTAACAATTTAAAATAATAAAATAAATAAAATTTTAAATTTTAATAAAATATTTTATGTCACATGTTAAAAATGTAGAAAACATTAATGTGATATGCTCAGCTTATATTACAGACTAATACACTATGACATAAAAAGAGAAGCTCTATCCTTAGCTATGTAGTTTTAAAAATCTACATTTGACTATTTGAATTCCAGTAAAATACCTCTATTTTACTTTTGAATTCCATTATTTAATATTACGTGTAATAGAAGAAATCAAGGGAAAATGGAAAGAACAGGCCGTTTTCTATAAAATGTTAAATATAGTTTATATTGTAATATATTTCTTGCCCCAAAAGACTACCTAGGTACTAAAATGTTATTTATTCTATCATCTCCCAGCTGAGTCAGTGCCAACTGGCAGAGCCATAAAGGACTTTACAAAACATATTGATTTAAAATAAAGAAAATAGAGTTGTAGATACCTAACAAGAAAGGAGGAATTTGTAATCAGAAACTTCAGTGCCTAAGATGACAATTCGTCTCAGAAATGTAAAAGCAGAAAGATCATAGGTAATCAGAGCATTTATGTTTTAGTAGGAGGATTAAATTAAGAAATTGAGAAGAAAATCACAGTAAAACACTGACCAAATAACAGAGTAAGAGGAGAGGCAAGTCCCTTTGAAAAATATGAAAGGATGACCAGGCTTGAACTCATAGGAATGCCAATGAAACTTATATAGTCTCCTAATTCTCTCACTGAGAGAAGGAGAGTTTTATTAGAAACTAAAATTTCAAAGTATGTGTTATAAAGGTCTCAACAGCATCATACAATGGAAATAAATACACAGGCATGAAAGTCTAATATTTTAATTAGAAATGCCCATAAAAGAATCTTTCAAAAACTGAGCCCATTCAGTATGTATCTTCTTTATTTTTTGTCTGTTAATAATCAATTTAATAGCACTTCAGGGAAGATGCTTTCAAAATTTTATTCATACAGAATCAGGGATTATTTGACTTTCTTTTTTATTTATTTTTTATTTTATTTTAATTGTTGTTGAAGTACAGTTTTCCATCTTTTACTTCCATCCCAGCCCACACCCTCAGTCCTGCCTACCTCCCTCCCATTTCTACCCCCGCCCCAGTTTTTGTCCATGTGTCTTTTATACTTGTTCCTGTAAACCCTTCTCCTCTTCCCCTGAAATTCCCTCCCCTGTCCCCTCTGGTCGCTGTCATTCTTTTACTAGAGAACTAAGTTATATACAAATCCTTATTTATATTAATAGTCTTAGGAATAAAAGGAAGTCAGCAAACAGTGAACTCTTACAGGCATTTACAAAACCATTTAGCTTTTTCCATTTTTTTGCAAAGTAAATGCTGCTCCTTGAGATTGCAGTCTGGAAAAAGAAATGTCATCTTATGAAGTGGAGCCTTGGGCCTGACCAAGATTTCTATTAGGATCTGACCAAATTACATTTGCTTGCCAGTACATCAACTAAACTGACAGGGTAAATGCAGAAGTGGGCGTGGACTGAATGGAAAAGCCTGATGGATTAGAGGTAGAGTTACCAAAAAGACAAATTATTATTATCAAATCACCATTTTTAAAAGTGGTAATAATAAGCCACTAAAAAAGGGGAAAAATAAATAATTTAGCAATATATAGATGGCATACAAAAACCAATACACATTTGAAAAAATGTGGAACATTATTAACAATCAGAAAAGTAAAAATAAAAATGAAATTACTTCCCATTCATCATTTTGAAAAAAAAAAAACCCAAATAAATGAATACCATTTAATTCTGGCAACTTCAGGCAAGAAAATGGGAAAACAAAACTTATTGTATTGACAGCAGTAGAAATTGACACAACATTTTCAGAGACTTCTTTGAGAGTAGTTACTAAACTTGTAAATGTTCATGCTCCTTAACCCACAATCCTACATTTAGGACCATAATTATAAACACACAAACAAATAAATAAGTATTCATTATAGCTGCTTGTAGGAGAAAATTTATGAAATGTTCAAAGTGTTTATGAAGACCAATAATTTGATAAATTATAGCAATTCATGGAATATGTTGAAGATATCAAAGTGATATATAAACATATATGCAAACCTGAAAGCTATTTGTAACAGATATTGACAAAGGCAAAAAAAATTAGTAAGAAAGTAAAAATGGAAAACAAACAAAAGCTGTATGTACAAGCATGCCTAATAAATAAAGGAAAAAGTCATGAAGCTATGCTGTGGAGGTTAATTTTAAAAGTAAATTGATGGGTAGAGTGAGCTAATTTTAAAATTATAGTGGAATTACAGTTTTTACTTTTCTGCATTTTTCTAAACTTTTAAAGAGGTGTATACACTTTCAACTTGGGAAGCAAATTTGAGAGTGGGAAATAAGCTAGGGGATACATGCCCCGCAGTGTCTTTGACCCCCAGGCACAGACTGCACCGCTCACCTGTCACTTTACTGTAGCCCTGTGATGTAGACTTTTGTGTATTGTTAGCTTGACTGAGCCAAGGGATGCCCAGATAGCTGGTTAAACATTAATTCTAGGTGTGTCTATTAGTGAGTTTCTGGAAGAGATTAGGATTTTAGTAAGTGAACTGAGTAAAGCAGGTGACCCTCCCCTATGTGGGTGGGCATTGGCTGACCCTAAGAGGGTTGGAATGAAACCAGATGGAGGAAGGTTGAATACTCTCTGCCTGACTGATTGAACTGGATGCTGGTTTGCTCCTGCCCTTGAAATGGGATTTAGAGTGTTCCTGTGCTTGGGCCTTCAGAATCAGACTGCAATTTACACTGTTGGCATTCCTGAGTCTCCAGTTTATACAAGGCCTGTCCAGAAGGCATCCAGGCATGTAATATGAAAAAGAGACATTCCTTGAAAAAGATAACAAGATACAAAAAACAATGTACATAGGACAATGATGCCTTAGTCCCCTTCAAAGTAGGCACCTTGGGACCTCACACAATTCTCCCAATCATTATCAGCTGCCCCATTGTACTTCCTGAATCTCATCAACAGTCTGAACTTGCTTCCCTTTCAAAGGTGATTTTAGTTTTGAGAAAAGCCAGCAGCCTCAGGGTACCAAATCTGGGCTGTAGGGGGGCTGAGTCACCTGAGTGATTTGATATTTCATCAAAACCTTCTACATGAGATGTGATGCATGAGCAGGTGTGTTGTGATGAAACTGGCAATCACCAGTTGCCCATAGTTGTGGCCTTTTGAATCGCTCCAGTAGTTTCTGTAGAGAAATATTTGATCTTAAGGCAAAATTTGTTGTTCTACTCGCTCAGTCATTTTGAGTGTATGGCCACGCAATCCACATGCTCACTCAATGGTGTCTACCACCCCACTGACTAATACAATGAGGTCATCATTGTTCACACATGCGTATTCCAGTCCACTTTCCTTGGCTGCCAGGTTACATCAGTGTCACACAAACTGTTCTCGTTATATTAACAATGGCTGGACTTTTTCTGGACAGACCTCGTAGACTGCAGATTGTGGGACTTAGTCTCCATAAGCATGTGAGACAGTTCTATATAATAAATCTCATTTTGTGTGTATTACATGTACATGTACATATATACATACAAATATATATATACAACATATGTTATATTTATAATACTATATATAAGTATACATTATACATAGGATATATAATTTATATTATATACACACACATATATATTCCCTATTGGTCCTATTTCTCCAGAAAACCCTAATATAACCACCTAATCTCAAATTGTAATTGTGTTTTTGTTTCCTGCATCACACTGTGTTCTGCTCACCTTTGTGCTCTTTTTTCAGGCTGTCTTTTCCCTGCCCTACTTTCACTTATCTCTCTTTTACTTAATAAAATCCTACTTATTCTAAGTTTAACATTGCTTCCTCTAAGAAGCCTTTGTGATCTGAACTAGCCTCCTCCCCTAGGCTCTGCTTGGTTGACTTTCTGTTTTGTTATATTACCTTATAATGTACATCTTTCTCTGAGTAGCTGCTATTCTGCATTTTACTGTCTCACCTAACTAATCCATCTTGGCATCCTCTGTGCTTGACATAGTTTCTGGTACTTGGAAGCCACTAGGGGAAAAAAAACTTTGTTGATTAAAGGAATGAGTGACTGAATAGATGAATTAGAATAGAGTGTAGCTAATTAAAAGAAGAATTGCAGCAGGTCTGGCTTTTATCATGGATTAAATCACTATAATAAAAAAAGCAATTAAAAATACATGCTCTGTCAATAGTGGGTTAGTAGTGTTATCTTTATAAACATAAGATGACACCACTTTATAATTTTCACTTTAATTTATAAAATGTATATATATTTTTTCCTCTGGGCATCTAGAAAACATCCCTATTTATAGTTTACTCTGTGTGCTATAAGACCCGGCAGAGTCTGACTCAAGTTAAAATGCTTATGACTGCCTAAGCTGTATATGGATTTAAGTTTCTCTTTCCTTTTTGGGAAAGTAGCTAATCAAGACCAATTTTGACTTAAGACATCCAAGAAGGCTGTTAGAAACAAAAATAAGTTGTGAAAAAAATAATAAAAAAAAAAAAACACCTAATGCCAGGCATTAAACATGCATTGGCAGGGCTACTAGAAATGATGTCTGTGTGTTTTTCATTCTCCCACAGGCGCAGAAAGAAGAGTGATATTCTGTGTGACAAGTGACAGACCTAAAAGCTCTGTTTTCTGAAGCGCAAAAAATATGCCAGTGGGTTCTGAACTCCCAGATGCAGGTAAAGTGCTAATGTGATTTTTTTTGTTGGAATTATTTGGCAAAAAGACAGATGTAGCAAATGCAATGCTGCCTCTAAGCCCAGTGATATGATAGCTCAGGACTCTTCACATTTTTATAGACCCAAAGCAAAGTGGTTGAGTGTTTTATCTTGTTTTTTCCCCCAAGTTGTATTCAGTATGTTTATTCATTTCTGTAATAAGGGCCTAACTGTGATTTTAATGTTATGTAGCTATATATGTATATTACCAAGTTACTTACTGAAGCTCAAGTTAGTTCTTACCCACACATTCTCTCTGCTCCTGGCTCATGAATCACTACAGCGGTTCAAGGACCTCAGAGAAACAGTTTACGTACTAAATTACTGGTTTATTATACACAGATTAGCTCAGAAATAGCCAAAATGGAAGAGATGCATAAGGCAAGGGATGGGGGAAGAGTGTGCTGCTCTTCCTGACTCTAAGTGTTTTTACCAACCTGGAAACTGTCAAAACCCTGTCCTTTTGGGGTTTTATACAGGCTCCAATACATAGGAATGATTGATTAAATCCTTGCCCATTGGTGACGGAACTCTCCTTACTTAGGAAATTCCAAGAATTTTAGGAGATTTGTGCCAGAAATAGGAAGAAGACCAAATAAATAGTATAAACCATAATACTATAGGGATTTTATTAATAAAAGTGGGATACCTGGCAAAATTGAGACTATCTCAAACCAAGACAGTCACCCTGAACATATTTTTCAATTTTTTTTTTTTAATTTCCCTCTACTCTTGTTTGCTAAGTAGAACCTGCTTCCCCTCTGGGTTACCTGTGGTCTTCTCCAGTGGTGGCTACTTTTCCCTTCTACAACACGCATACCACAGGGGAAGATAAGGGGCAGTTTTCCTCCTTTCCCCTTGAACTACATCTAGACCCTCGTCTCTGAAGCCCTCTAGCTTTGAAGGTCATTCTATAAGACTATTTCTGTAACTTGCTACTCATTCTCACTGCAGTCATTTGCTGACTCTGTCATTTCAACAGTGCTTGGAGATTTCATCATTTGGCCCTGTCACTCTCTCAAATACTAGCTCTGTGTTATTTTTGGTGATTTGATTATTCACATAGACATCCCATTCCAGTTCTGGGCTTCTCAGTTGCTTGGCTTCCTCTTCTCCAAAGATTGTGTCTTTTCTCCTAACTTAGCCTCCCACTCCCATGTCATATTTCTAATACCAGCACTCTCTTTATCATCTCTATTTCAAATGTGTCATCACAGAACCAACTTCATATTATTTCCCATCGTGCCATTGCCCTTCCAGTTCACAATTCTAATTCTTCAGTTCCATAGAGACCTACAGGTCATTGTTCATGCCATCCTGTCTCTTGATGTCATCACCTTCCTCCTGGACAGCTCAAATCCCATGATTTATATTAACAACATTTTCTTTGCATTCACTTTCAACTCACTCACCACACTGTCTTCTACCATGCTTATCTAACAAACACCAACTCAGGCAAATTCTAATTTCTGTTGACTCCATATTTACATCCAGGCAGCTGAAGATGGTAGAGAAAAACCCACAATTATGCTGATTGGTCCCAATCTATGGCCATGACCACTACTGCAAAGGGCCTTTAGTCTTTTCTAAGAATCCCACTACATTTCACTAGTCTACTGTCCATCCCACTCTCCAGAACTACCATTCCTACCTTTTCTTTCTTCAAATCTCCACAATCTCTAAGCTGCAGCTTACACTTTGATGATGGCCTTGGATCTTGATTGTTTTAGTACATACAGCAGTCAAAAGTGAACTTGTACTTGCTCCTACCACCATATTTCCCAAGCTATCTTCATATATAGCTTGGAAAATAGGCTCTGCCTTCCTCCTCTTACTGTAGATGGATTGTGCTCCTAAGTCTAAACTCCAGTTGTTCACTGGATCCCATTACTTATCACCTACTCAAAAACCATTTTCTCCTGCCACCATGAGTTTTCCTTTCTTTATTTTTTATTTTTATTGTTTATGTTGTTACAGTTGTCCTGCTTTTTCTCCCTTTCCCCACCTCCGCCCATCCCCATCCCCTCCCCTCCCTAAGTCAGCCCCTTATCCTTGTCCCTGTCCCCAGGGTTATGCATAAATGTGCTTTGGTTAATTCCTTCACCATCTTTCATTCAGTCCCCACCTCCCCTCCAGACATAGTCTATCTGTTTAATGCATCTAAGCTTCTGTTTCTGTTCATTCATTTATTATGTTTATTAGATTCCACATAAAAGTGAGATCATGTGGTGCTTGTTTTTCACTATTTGGCTTATTTTGTTTAGCGTTATATTCTCCAGGTCCATCCATGGTGTTGCAAAATGTAAGAGTTTCATTTCATTTCTTTTCTTTTCCTTTATTTTATTTTATTTTAATTTAATTTAATTTAATTTAATTTTATTTTATTTTTTTTTACTGCTGTGTGGTATTCCATTGTGTAAATGTACCACAGCTTTTTTATCCACTCATCTGCTGGTGGGCACTTAGATTGTTTCCAAATCCTGGCTATTGTAAATAGCATTGCTAAAGGTGGTGAGAACATACAGTGGGAAAAAGATAGTCTCTTCAATAAATGGTGTTGTGAAAACTGGACTGGTACATGCAAAAAATAAGACTAGACCACCAACTTACACCATACACACACACAAAATTCAAAATGGAGAAAAGACTTAAATGTAACTCACAAAACCATAAAAATCCTGGAAGAAAACATAGGTAGTAAAATCTCAGATATCCAATGTAACAGGACTTTTGTTATCTCCTAAGGCACTAGAAACAAAGCAGAAAATAGACAAATGGGACTACATCAAATTAAAAAGTTTCTGCACAGCTAAAGAAACCACCAGCAAAATGAATAAGGAACCCACTGTATGGGAAGAACATTTTGCCATTGATACATCTGACAAGCATTTTATCTCCAGAGTATACAAAAAACTAATACAACTCAACACCAGGAAGACAAACAATCCAATTAAGAAATGGGCAAAAGACCTGAATAGACACTTCTCCAAAGAGGACATGCAGAGGGCTCAGAGACATGAAAAAAAAGTGCTCAGCATCATTAATCCTCAGAGATGCAAACTAAAACCTCAAAGAGATATCACCTCATACCTGTCAAAATGGCTATCATTAATAAATCAACAGACAAATTCTGGTGAGAGTGTGGAGAAAAGGGAACCCTAGTGCACTGTTGGAGAGAATACAAACTGGTGCAGCCACTGTGAAAAAAATCTGTAGTATCTTTAAGAAGTTAAAAATGGAATTCCCTTTTGACCCAGAGTTTCCACCTCTGGGAATGTACCCCAAGGATCCTAAAACACCAGTTCAAAACTATATATGCATCCCTGTGTGTTTTTCTTTCCTTATCACCCTATCAATGTAGAGACATTATATATATCTAGTTTGATTTTTCAAAAATTCCCAAACCTCACATCTCACTCCAGGAACCCCTCCTATAACTCCTCATTTCCTTTCAGCAAAGTGCCTTTGAAAGTGCCTATTCTCACAACTCTACTGCCTGTCTTCTCATTCTTTTTCTCTGCAATCTAATTCTAATTTCTTCTCCTTTCACTGTACCAGATCTGCTCCTGTCAAGGTCTCCAGTGGTTGCTGGCTGCCAAATAAATCATTAATTCTCAGTCTTCACCGTGTTTGACTCATGAGCATCTTCTGACAGCTGACGCTCATGATGATTATTTGAAATTCCTTGAAATACTTTTTTTTCCCCCAACTTGTCATCTAAACAACCACTTTTGGCTGTCCTCCTGCTTCACTGGCTAATCCTTTACTGACTCTGTTATACCCTTTTAAATCTCTCCTTCCTCTAAATGTTAAATTGTTCCAGGGGTAGTCTTTATTATCTTCTCTAGGTACACACTCATCTGTGCTGATATCACTGAGTCTGATGACTTTAAATACAAGCTCTATGCTAATAATCCCTAAATGTTTAGCTCCATCTAGAACTTTCTCCTGAACACCCAACTCATATATGCAGCAGCTTTCTTGGCATCTTTGCTTGGATAAATAAGCATTTATTATTAACTATCATGCCAGAGACAAATTCTCATTTGGCTTCTCAAATCTGCTTTTCCCATAATTTTTTCAACCACCCCCCCCCAAAATGGCAACTTACCAGAACTTGCTTTTAAAAACTCATTTTTTGGATGTCAACAATTTTAGTATTCATACTAAACTTCATTGGGCTTTGCTATTCATAACTGTTTTTAGAGAAGGATTTTTAATAACTTTTAAAAGCAATTGATTTGAGTTATTGATCCATTTTCTGAATCTATGCATGACTGGATAATAAAATCTATCTTATGTAAATGTGAATTTTTTTAGATTTAAAAAAAAAATTTAATTTATTTTTAGAGAGAGGGAAAGGGAAGGAGAGAGAGAGGAAGAGAAACATCATGTGTGGCTGCCTCTCAAATGGCCCCCACTAGGGACCTGGCCCACAACCCAGGCATGTGCCCTGACTGGGAATTGAACTGGTGACCCTTTGGTTTGCAGCCTGTGCTCAATCCACTGAGCTACACCAGCCAGGGCTAAATGTGAATTTTTATAACCACGTTGGATTAGCTCATGGCGTTTCTTCCCTCTCTGAGGGGCTGCATTCTAGACCTCCCAACACTAAGCATTTCTTTATGTATGTTCCCTTATTCTAGTCATTTATGAAAGAAAGATATATTAACTTTCAAACGAATGGCAACTTCATTTTTCCACCTACTTTTAAGCCAAATACATTGTACTCATCTTTAACTCCTCTTTCTCATACTCCACATTCAATATTTTAGAAAATTTGTCAGAACTACCCTAAAAAAATTCAAATTCAATTACTTTTCATCAATTGCACCATAATCCCTCTGCTCCACCCACCACTGTGTCTCACTTGGATTGTAGCAGTGGCCCCCTCACTGGTCAGCTTGCTTCCAATCTTGACCTCTAACTCCCCCTCATTTTCCACATAGCACCTATGGTGGGCCTTAAAAAAGTCATATCATGTCTCTCTTCTGCTCACAACCTTCCCTTGGTTTCCCATTTCAGAGTAAGGCCAAAGTCATGTATAAAGCTCACAAAATACTATATCAGTGATGCTTAACCTTTATTGTGAATCAGAATCACCTGAAAGGATTTAAGATTTTAAGATGCTTTCTATTCCCCATATAAGGTACAACTGGAACTTTAGTGAAGCACAAGCATGTTTAATTTTGTCTAACTCCCTCTCTGAGATCTCTTATTTCTCTGTTCTACCCACCTCTTGTACTTTCTTTATGTGCACCTGCTCCAGTGACATTGGTCTTCTTGACATTCATCTCCAACATGCCAAACTAGTTTCTGCCCTACGGATTTTGCATTGAGTGTTCCTTTTGCCTGGAGGACTTCCTATCCCTCCTCTCTCCCACTATCTTCATGGCTCATACCCTGTCCTTTTTCAGGTCTCTATTTAAATGTCACTTTCTCAGAGATGCCTTTGAGAACACCCTATATATGATGGCAATATCCCCTTTCTGCTTCTGCTTTCTTTCATTCTTACACTTCTAATTTCACTCCATAGCAAACATTCGTGATTGTTTCTCTCCACTACAATATAATCCATCTGGGAGGAACTCTGTGTCTGGTAAATAATAGCTGCTAGCTGAATGTGTGTTGAATAAATAAATTCAACTTACCCAGTTTTTCAGCCAGCGATGAATAAATGAGTAAGCTTACTTTGCTCAGGGTCTGAAATTTGCCTTTCTGCCACAATCCTCCAAAATCTTTGATATTGGTCCATTTAATATGACCAGTCTTTCATTGGTTTTTATTTCAATCTTCCAGTTTTTCAGCTAGGATTAGATCTGGGTCCTGAAACCCAACTGCTTGGGTGGAGCCTTGATCCCCTTTCCCATACTGCTCTTGGACTTAAGTAGATGAGTGGTCTTGCAACCTGATCTTCCTGATTGAATGCTGCTGTTGCCAGTATCGCCACCCACTTCTTGTTATCATAGTACCCCTCAGAGTTTACACTGACATTTAACTACCATTGGGATCCTCTGGCTAGTGCAGGAGTTCTAATTCTACCAATCCTGCTTTTCCTTTCTTTCCTGTTAGTCTTTATTGCTGAGGTTCTGGAATACCATATATGTTTTTGCCGTGGATAATGCACAGCCACATTTTTGTGTGCATTATACATGGTATTATTATACCCATGTATAATGTGAATCCTTATTCTTCCCTCAAAAATTTGGTCAAAAAGTGTGCATTATACATGGCAAAGTATATTTGTTCTTCACCAACTGAATTATAATAAGTTATCAGTGAATGAATATTGCCCTTTTAATAACCACATTTTAGTGCTACCCACAGAATCCATCATTCCAGTCAGATCCTTACCTGTGACCTAGAATTTCTCTATCTGTTCTCAGAAGTGACCTGTCTTATGTCCAAGTTCCTCCTAAAATAATCTGATAGAATAAATTTCCATCAATGTGATAATACTGACAGTTTAAAGTTACAGTCTTCCAAGATGTATTTGGGTTTTAACAGAGATTGATTTTCGATGGTGTCATTTCAGAATTGCTGAGTCACCGTCATGACCTCCCAATAGGTTTCCAGCTTCCACACTGACACCTTTAGTTAATCTCAATACAGCAGACATGATTTACCAACATATTAGTTAGATCATGTTACTCCTCTGTTCCAAACCTCCTGAATTTCATATCGTGCACAGAGTAAAAGCCCACTGAAAATGTTCTGTACAGCACTGTATTAGCACTTCTCAGACTTCAGTTTAGCATGCTTATGACTTACCTGGGAATCTCGTTAGAATGAGATTCACATTTAAAAGAGCTGGGGTGGGGCCTAAGAGTCTGCATTTCTAACAGGCTCTCAGGTTGCAGCTAGTACGAAGAACTGGCTGTTAGTAACAAGATCATGCATGATTTGCCTTCTCCCTACCACCTGGCCCTTTAACTCTCTGACCTTGTTCTGCTTCTGATATTATCCCTTATTTTGGAAGCTATCCTGGCCTCTGTCACAGCTAGAATGTCCAGAGTGCACCAAGATAGGGCCTTTTCATTGGCTGACTCCTCTGTCTGGAAACACTTCTCCTAGATTTGTCTCTCCTTCTCCTTTCCCTTCTTCTTCCCACTCTTCCTCCTGGCTTTCTCTCTTCCCTGCCTGCTTCAAGTCTTTATCCTAGTGTCACTTTCTTGGCTATCTGATATAACAAAGCAGGTCATCTACTTGACGTCCCCCTCTCCCTCTCCTACTCTATTATTCTCCTTAATACTTATCACCACTGAAACACAACTTAACTTTATTCATCTTGTTTATTGTCTGCTACCTTCACTACTATGTAAACTCCATGAAGGCATTTTGTTTTCATTTATGTTCAGTCCAGTGACTAAAATACTGGCTGATACATATCAGGTGCTCAATAAATAAGTGTTGAATGAATGCATTAAAAATTCAGTTATATTTTTTCAAATCCTGCTTTTTCTACTTATGCAAGAAACATTGGGAAGAGAGAAGCAAAAACAAGTTTGTTCTAGTTTAATTATGCTAGTTTGCTATACGTGATTATCACCCAAGAATAGAAGATCAGAATTTATTTACTTAATTCTCATTTATATAGGTTTCTTCAGTAAGAGAAGAATTAAGATGTTAGAAGGGATCAGGATCTACCTTCAAATAAGAGAAATTTAATAAGAGTAGTAGCACAATTAAGAGCAAACAGAACATGAGACATTAATTGGATTTATAAAGTTATAATTAGATCATAAAGAATATTTTTCACAACAATGCAGGCTTTCCTGGAAGGCAGTTTATATATATATATATATATAAATGTATGTATATATATGTATATATATATTCCTGTCAAAGTACTGTAGAAGTTTGGCCTTTTGACCTCTGAGGTCCTTTGTGCCTGCACAAATTAGAAGTCAGTGACAGAGAACAGGAAGCTGCTATGTAAAATGTGCCACACTAGTTGCTTGAGGAAGAACCATGTTGCATGTGTTCTCAAGCTCATGAACTCCCAGTGAGCTTTAGTGGGTGAGAAGGTTGTTGTTCATTGGTTGGTTGGTTTTGTTTTAATAGAAGCTGTCCAAGACCTTACAAATGAAACCAAAACACATTTTATTATTACTGCCTCCTTTCAGTTTAATCAGTTGTCACTTGTCTATGATTTTGGTTGAAAGAAATATATACTATAAGCAAATTTCATTTTGATATATTTCATTATGAATTCATAAGGACATTCTTTAATATCCCTCTAGTAAATTAGAAAACTGAACAAATATGGTATAATAAATACTGAGATATTCAATTTGCAGTTTTAAACTTGTAAGCCCTCTTTGTCAGCAGACTGTGAGAGAACAGGAATAATTCCTTAGTATTTTTATTGCACTGTCTTTTTTATTGTGTCACAATTTTAAGTTAACCTTAGGAAATATTAAATAATAATGCTTTGTAGTTACAAATCCCTCAAATATGCATTTCCTCAGGTAATCGTTAGGATCATCTTATGAGTTTATGGCTCTAAACATACTATTTATTGATGCTCCTACATATTACTTTTTAAAGTAATGACAAAAAACATATGAGGTAGGAATTCCTTAGCACTGTAATGAAAATTGTAGGGCCCAAAGATTTTAAGTAACTAGTTACATTTATAAATTTTGTTTAAAAAATGAACTGAATTCAAACCCAGCTTGATGTGCCAGAAAAGGCCAGGCTTTTAGTTCCCATGCTGTGATTTTATAGTTGTGTAAACTGAGTCTTAAAGAAGCCAAATGACTTACCCAAAGTTATACAGCTAGAAACTAGAAAACCAGACAGTTTTTTCTCAGACCAGAGTTCTTTCTATTCCTCATAATGGATTTTAAAAAAAGTATATTTAACAACAGCATGAGAGATACCAACTCAAGTTGAAAGGTTATGGAATGGCTACAGATTTAAAGGAAAATAAAACCCAGCAAAGCATAAAGAATAATTAACTAAATTTCTTAGCACATATTGCATATATTATTGATAATCTAATCAAAAACACCTTTATTTAATGGAATCTCAGATTGGAACATTCTCAGTGTGAATATTTACAATTTATTTTTACATATACACAAATGTCAAATTAAATTTCATATGCTTAAGAGACATAAAGGTAAAAAAAGACTAAAATGTCCAGAAAATATAGGAAACTATATGTACATACTTGGAAAAGGAGAGACTTTCTTGAATACAGAAGACCTTAGAATATATATGTATATCTTAGTACATACATGACTATTAAAGCTTCTAAATGGCAACTGATATCTTATATACTTATGATTCATATATTATTCTGAAAATACCAGGATATAGGAGGTATACCCAGTTTGTATTAATACAGAAAACATAATGGATATGTGTATGTAGAAGGTTGTGTGTATATAAGAACATAAGAATAAAATAAGGCCTTGTTCAAATGTACCCACTTGGCTACCTCAGGAAATTACAAGTCTCTTTTGGTTTAACTATTTCCATTTTTTGCACTTTCACCCAATCACTATATATCAGCTATAGTGATCATCTTGAAAAGTAAAAATAAATCATGATATTTCCTTAGTTCAGTAGCATTGTTGCCATTCAAGTAAAATCCAAATTCCTAACCAAGGACAAGGTCTTCTATGATCTATTTCCTGCCTACTAACCTGATTTCATGTTCTTGTATTCAACATGATCCAGCCATGCTGATTTTAAGTCAGTTATGAGACTGTACCTTCTGATATTTGCCTATGCTATACTTTGGGTAGATAACTTGTCACCCTTTCTCCTATGAGACCAGCTCTTGAGCAGGCAGATAACATCAATTATTTTATCTTCTTGAGAAAGCTTACATGATCACTATACCTCAAGTAGATCTTCTCTTTATTATCTACAATAGCACCCTATTTGTTTATTTCATAGCATTTATAGAACTTAAATCATTTTGTTTGATTATATATTTTAGTTACTATTTCTATCACTCTAACCAGATTTTACAACTCATGGATCCAGTGGCCATTTCTCTGTGGTTCGGCTTATCTCTAGTTCCCAGGTCAGGGTCTGGTACATAACTGGCACTCAGCAAATATTGAATGAATAAGTAAATAATGAATGAGTGAAGACATAAGTTTTTAAAAAATGTTTTATTTGGAATTTTGTGTGAGAAAATAATAAAATTTCTCTGGAATGATATGATATAATAAGAATTTGTAAATGGTGGGGAACTTTGGCTTTTAAAATGGAATAGAAATATAAACTATGAATTTTGATTAATACTCATCTTCAAGAAAACAAATTTACTTTTAACAGTAGAAAATATGAAGAAAAATAACCTTTCCCAAAACCATTTTAGTATACTTATTTTGAGACTTAAATTTATTCACATCCTATGAGTAACTAGTAAACACTAAAATGCATACCCTCTCTTATACCCCAGACAACACATAGGCCCATTCACCCATTCACACTTCCCATCCTTTCCCTGTCCTCCCATCCACTGGAGGACACCATGCTGAACTTACAGGAGCCAATGAACCTTTCGACAAAAACAAAAAAGAAACATTTTAGGATTAATATCTGAGCCCTGGGAAAGTGAGATTAATATAATAAGGGTGAAGGGGCTAGAGGTCAATACTAATATTTCACAAACATTAACTTCTTTAAAGGCAGTATTAGGAGAGAGGTTTATGTCAGCATCATCAATTTTTAAAGTAATGATATTACCTGTAAATTGTGTGGGACAGGGCCTTAGGTAATCGCCAGGAGGGGCAACCCGTGTCACTGCTTTGTGGTTCTGTTGGGGGTTGGGAGGGCTCAGAGAACTTACAGTGCCACTGCCTGGCTTCTGGAGGTTTGCATGGCACTTGCCCCACTTCCAGTCACTTTACCGACTCCCCGTATGTGACTGGTGCCCATCCAGCTATTACCTTGGTGCTAAATCCCATACTGGGTAAGTTTATGTATGTTTGCCTTTTAAGCAGAGTCCCCTGAAAATTGGCAGTTTTTTCTGTCACTCCAACCCCCACTTGTTTGTACAGCCAGAAGTTATGGGAATTTATCTTTCTAGCACTGGAGCCCTAGGTTATGTCATCTAACCTGGGGTTGGGATTGCCCACTCCCAAGGTGTCCTTCCTCATTTTTATTCACTACACATGAATGTAGGACTGGCCATTTTGCCACTGCCACCGCCTGTCTTTTCCACACTGTGTCTCCTCACTTCCCTGCCAGGATCCACACCTCCACTCCTCCTATCCATATGGATGAATGTGGCTTCTTTAAATCCTTGGTTGTTGGACTTCCATACAGTTTGATTTTCTGACAGTTCTGGGTGTTACTTGATTTTGAGGTTTAGTTGTAATTCTTTCCATGTTTGCATGAGGAGGTGAAGCATGTCTACCTATGCCCCCATCTTGACCAGAAATCCCACACAATTTACAGGTGCCTTTTCTACAATAAGGTATGTTACTAAGACAGGAAGTCAAAGTAGCTCTACCTAATACACAGAAAAAAACAAAGGGAGGCTGCCAAACTGAGGAGACAAAGAAATATGGCCCAAATGAAAGAACAGAACAAATTCCAGAAAAAGAACTAAATGAAACAGAGATAGCCAATGTATCAGATGCAGAGTTCAAAACACTGGTGATCAGGATGCTTAAAGAACTAATTGAGTACAGCAACAACATCAAGGAAGAAATGAAGATTACATTAAGTGAAATAAAGGAAAATCTACAGGGAATCTGCAGTGAAGGGGAGGAAGTCAAGATTCAAATCAACGATTTGGAACATAATGAAGAAATAAGCATTCAACCAGAACAGCAAGAAGAAATAAGAATTTTAAAAAATGAGGATAGTATAAGAAGCCTCTAAGACAACTCCAAATGTACCAAAATCTAAATCATAGGGAAGCCAGAAGGTGAAGAGGAAGAGCAAGAAATTGAAAACTTATTTGAAAAAATAATGACAGAAAACTTGCCTAAGTTGGCAAAGGAAATAGATACACAAATCCAGGAAGCACAGAGAGTCCTAAACAAGTTGGACCCAAAAAGGACTCCACCAAGACACATCATAATTAAAATGCCAAAATTAGGGACAATTGTAATAGCATAATCAATAAAATATATTTAAAAAATAAAATAATGATATCAATGTAGTGACTGCAAATTTGCTAGACTGACTCCAGGGGACCACAGCAAGGGCAGTAACTGATAGATATCATGCTATGAAAATGCACGGAATAATGCTAGAATCTGTGGCAGAATAACATTTATAACCATCAAAACATTCTCCAACATAGTATTATTATTGAGTTTGATTTTGAACAAGAAACTCAGACATGGAGGCCAAATTACTCTGCTGTGGAAGGTTGCAGAGAAAAACTGCACACCACCATTGCTGCTCTTAGCAACACTCATTCATTCACTCATTCATTCATCCCATAATTACTTATTAAATATCAACTATTGTGACTTTCACTGTGCTAGCCACAGGAGCAGGTTCAAGCAAACATTATTTAGTTCTCTCATGGAGGTTGATATGGCCTGAGAAAGCAAGCATTACTTTTGAATATATGTTTATAAACCACAGCACAGAATAAAAACTAGTTTCTTATTTTTCACAAAAAGGACTGCTTTCCAAGTACTCTCCTTTTTTTTGTAAAATAACTTCTAAATGATAGTTGTTTACAAATAAGATAAAAATATTTTCACTTTTGGAAGTAGAAACAGACATTTGTAGGAACTTTGTTGACCAGATTAACTTTTACCCACTGATAGCTTTACATAATTATAAGATAAGGTTTTCATTTAAAAACAGATGCAGTAAATACTCTTAGTCATTTGAAAGAATTGAATAACCTGAATTGTTTTTGGAATGAGATTTGTAAAAACCTTTTCAGTCTTCATGTTTATAAGTCTCTGAGCCTGTTCTGAACAAAATATCAACTCATGTTTTCTAGCTTCAGAATTCAATGGAAACATATCCTTTAAATCAATGATTTCAACCTTTTTCATCTCATGGCACATATGAACTAATTACTAAAATTCTGCAGCACACCATAAAACTATATTATATTTTCTGCCAATCTGACCAAAAAAAAATAGGTATAACTTAGATACATTCACACTGGTTGGTTATTGTTGTGTTGGATACTGTTATTTAATTTTTTTTGACAGTCCAAGGGAAAAAAGGTCAGTGCCCCTGACTAAATAGTCAGGTATTGAGTGTTTTAAAAATTCTCATGGCACACTGGTTGAAAATCACTGCTTTAGACACATTACAGAGGGCTTTGAATTCCCTTCGCTGGTGCACTGTCACCTCAAAATCTTCTTTAAGTCAACAGAAGGTATAATGTAACTGAAAACTTTATGTCAAAGTTAAAATTTTAAGAAAAGAAAAAAACCAATGTTAACTTAGCAATTCCAATATAGAGATAAGTGGGTAGACTACAAATGAAGAACTATGGGCAGTACCTTTTGAATGCCTGCTTGGGACTCCAGAACGTTATTCTCTGATCCATTGCTTCGGCTGATCATCCGCCACATTTGGGAATACATGCTGTCTCTCTCAAAAGGATTCATTCCCTTCATGCGAACATGCTCATATACTGCAGAGTCCAGGACAGTGCCATAAGGGATATCAGTCTGCTTGGAAAGGTCCTGGAGAGACCTGAATTATTAGGAGAAAAGAGAGACACAAGAAAGAGTACTGAATATTTTCATGTGGAAATAATGTTATAGGAAGCAAAAAGTAATATATGTAAATACAGATGTCAAATTGCTGTTCTTATTTTGTTGTTTCTTAATATTAAGATGTAATGTATAAGAAAAATTGGTGTTAGAATGTTTGGCACTATACAAATCATGAAAAGACAAAATTATGACTGAAGGGAAGGTGAACATGTCTAGTGATAAAACAATGCATTTTCAGTGAACCTGCATTAAAATATAAAATAAAATAAAATAATAAAATAAAATAAAATAAATAAAATAAAATTTAGCAATCCTATCAAAGCAAAGACAAATTAAATTTGATTCCTAGATAATCATATAATCATTTAGTTTTCTTTTTAATTTCATTATGTCTTAAACCTATATCTTTTTAGGTGGCAAGGCTTGAATATTTTTTATAAAATAATTTCATTTTGCATAAACAGCATCTTTTAAGGTCAAGTATATACTTAAAAATTAGTTTTTATGATAGTCATTACTTATTGAGTGGCTATTACATATATCCTAGGCAATCGACACACATTATCCTCACACCAGGGACTCCTGTTCAGAACTATTTTACCCATTTGCAAGAATAAAGGACTTGCTCAGTGTGGCACATTCAGTGAGGAAGAGAGATAGGATTCAAATGTAGACCCAACTGTTTCCAAATACCATGTTATTTTTACTGCAAGATTCTGACTTTTACTTCTATATTTATTTTGCTATTATTTGCTTTAAGTGCCTGTGTGTGTGTGTGTGTGTGTGTGTGTGTGTGTGTGTGAGAGAGAGAGAGAGAGAGAGAGAGAGCGAGCGCGCACGCGAGAGGGAGAATGTTCTTATTTATATTCAAATGCAATAAAGTCCATGCTCTGGAAAGGCAAATATGTTTTTAGTTTTCTCTTTTACAGAATAATGCTCCAGAACTTTCAAAGCAATCTTTGAGTTACAAATGATATCTACTTTCCCCAGGTTATCTCTAAATTGGAGGTCAACTTCCTTATATTTGAGTTCTGAGCCACTCTACACTTTCTTACAGAATGAATTACCACTCCACTGGAATTCGATGAATTTAAGTAGGAACCCCACTCTAATGACTGACATTTAAGGACAAATATGTGTCTTTGGCAAACTGGTCAAAATTAGATGTTGGCATGTTTCAGAGTCACTAACCTCTGAGCATGGGAGCGGATGTTTTGAAACACTATGCCATTTTTGAACAAGAATAAATACCCACAGCTCTCCAACCATGAGCCATGAATCCTACGATATGTATACTTATGACCTTTTGGTCTGTTTCTAGATGGAATTTGCTAATGATTTCCTGGGTATCTTTGCAACCAACACCAAGAGCATTGGGCAAGGAGTTTGGGAATTTTCTTACAGATCACCAGTTTCCATTATGTACAAAACTGTGTTGCAAACAATAAATTACAGGCTGTGTTTGTCAGAGAAGTATGCGTATCAATTTCTAATAGTAATTTGTAGCAAGATTTAATCTGCATTTTATTGAGTTTTATGTTGTTGATGTTTATAGTTTACTCTATGAAACTACCATGATAATTCCTTTCAGGTCCACACTTAGCTGCATAAAATAATACATTGAAAATAGCTTTGTGAAGGGACAAATTTTCTAAAAATATTTCTAATTATTGATGTTATTCTACCACATTAAAAGATAATGTGACAGCAAATTAATAATTGAGGGCAAAAGTAGAAATATCAGTAACCTACATGTAGATAGGATACAACTTTAGAGAAGAGTAATAGGACGGTTGCCCCTGGGACATCCCATAATTGTCTTGGTTGTTGTGCAGCAATAAGAATTTTGTTTCAAAAGAACAATTTACATCTTATTTACTACTGTTTCAAGTAATAGGAATAAAATCGTATTCAAAATTTCAAAATATTTCCCACTATTTAATAGAGGATAATCTAAAGGGGTAACATGGGAAAATAAATGAAACATATCTGTACAGGTATGTTTCATAAATAGCTGGGCTCATATATTCAATTTCTATAAATATAAGGATTAGGCTAGGTAGATGTACAGAGCTTGCACCTTCTAGAACTGGAGATCTATGAGTAGAGAAGGCCATGTTAGGGTTCATCAAAAACCCTCCCAGAATACTTCTGGCCAGGTAGCTCATTTGGTTAGAGCATTATCCCAACACATGAAGGTTGCAGGTTTGACCCTCTGTCAGGGCACAAATAAGAATCAACCAATGAATTCATGTAGTAGTGGAACAACAAATCGACATTTCTCTCTTTCCTTCTCTCCCTTGTTTCTTCCTTTTAGTCTCTCTCTCTAAAATCAATAAGTAAAAAAAAATTTTTAAAGCAAAGAAAAGCAAACTTCCCAGAATAGGACTGGCTACTGGCTGCTTAGTGGTTCCAGCAACCACTCTTGTATTATAACTCTCAGGCTTCATCTCGATGATGCTGAGATCAGTCTAAGGGTGAAAATTTGTTAGGCCTATGTTTAAATATATGACTGGTTTGCCCAAATAGTCATACTCATAAAATATTGCTAAATAAATGAACTCCTTCCCTAAGCTTTCTATGAAAAATAATTGATATAAAATGTTAGTATCTTTGAAATAATCAGGTTCATATAACAGAGCATCACCTTAAATAATAGCTTCATAACTTTAGTGTATAATACTCTAGTAATAAAAAGAGCTTAGTTATTAAAGCTCTTCTGTACACACTAAAATTTTAAAAGAGTATTCTTAATATATTGCCTGAGTGAAGCTCCTGATTCTAGAAAAAAAGAAGTTTATTTTCAACATACTTCAAATTTAGAATAGTAGGGCATTTTGTAACTTAGAACAAAGGCATGTTCCCTTAGCTTCATTTCTGATATCAAGTCAGCTCACAAATTTGCCTTGAGATATGCTTACAATAAAAATTATAGCTTGTCTGATTCAGTGTCATTCCATTACAGTACACAAAGATAGCAGCAAAGGTGACAAATACAAAATGAAGTAAAATGAAGTGGAGAAAATAGGCTGTTATAGGAGCCCAACACAGGGAGGAAGTGCTTATTTTAAGGGGTCATTTTGCATTTTTATGCTAATAAGATTTTTAGAGATGATCAGCAGAAATGTTATAGCCTATATTATGATCCCCTAAAAGAAATTTAATAGGTTATTCTAGAAGTGATAATCTTCAAAAATTGTACCTTAAGGTCAGCATCTGAGTATATATTATTTAGACATGCCAAATCATTGTTTTAGAAGGAAAAACAATTATAAAAGAATTAATAAGTACTTAATATATAAATTAATTTGCCATAGCAAATATTGACCAAAAAATTGACAATGCTTACCTTGTTCAGAGAAGGAATGGGAAATATCTAGAGTATTCTAAAAAAGAGTTCACTGTGAATATACTCATACTAGACTATAATATTCTATTTTTCCACCTAACCACACAAATCCTAGATGCACTCACATAAAACTCAGTGAACTACTTTACTATGCATCTATTAAACCTGAGTCTCCTCTTCCAATCCCACATCCTGAGTCATGCACAGAGTAGGAGATGAATGTCTGTGGCCAAAAGCAAAAGCTTTGATACTCTAATGAGCCTTATTTTCTCATCTTACTGATGAGAAGAAATTCTTCTATTCCTCATAGTAGTGTCGTATACGACTGGCAGCCTGGGTACTAAATGATACTGAGAATTGATAAGTATGGAATGTTTGAGTGAACGTTACATGTATTGAGATACTGTGTTACTTAGGACACTCTTGTGAAAGTAAATTTTAGGAATTTGAGTGGATCTACATTGATTTCAAACTCGTTCCATGAGAAACTCTATTTAAGACCCTTCAAATTTTGAAAGTTAATTTTGCTACATATAATAGTCTAACATTAGATATTCCTAATATCAATAGCTTTGATATGCGTACATTTTAAAGTCAAGAAGATTTATTATCTGAGCTGTGTGATGACTTGTACCCCTGTTAACCTTTCTTTCCTCACCTATAAAAAGAAAAACTGTCCTCCTCAAGAAGTAATGATGAGAAGACCTGTCACATCAGTATTACCTATTGTTTTTATATGAAGGTTACAATTTTCCTCTCCTTATAATGCCCTATGTAATGATTTCCAATGGATGTGTGTGACCCCTTATAAAAATTGTGAAGAGGTGATTCATGAATAGAGGCTAATGTCTCACTTCTCTTTCAAGTACAAGATTGTATAAACATATGTTACTAAATGGTTATAGCAAACTCTTTGGGACATTTATACAACTTTGTGTTAATGAAATTATGTTATAATGAATGTATTGATAAAGATACATTTCTAAAATTGTCATCTAGTTAAAAATCTAATGCCTATCTTCTCTTCAATGAATTTTCATTTGTATTTTTACTAATTTCTTTCAACAAGAGAATAGATCTTATCAATATAAGCTTTAGAATAACTATCATAAATGTCTCTTTTCCATTTCCTCCCTCCCTTCCTCTCTTCCTTCCTTTCTTCCTTCCCTTCCTTCTCTTTCTTAAACTCAGTTCAGGATTTTGCCCTCACAGTCTCTCCCTACTTTTCTACTCTGGATGCTGATTTCAGTATCTGCCCAAGCACAGATGTTTAAGCTCCAACAGTTCTTCAGCAACCACACTGAAAGCCTGGTCCCTACTTCTGTTCATGGGTTGTAGCAGTGGAGAGCTGTTATAGGTGCAGTACAGAGGCAGGTTTTACAACATAAAAAATTTCTTCACAATTTAAAACTTAGAAGAACAACTAATATGACAGCACAGTGTGAATGAGTGTCACTGAGACCCTAGAAGCTTGCAAAAGAACTGGAGCATGAAATGATGTGGCCAGATGAGGTAGGCCTGCACTGGGAAGTATTGCCCAGAGATGTACATCGGGCAACTGCTCAGTTTCTAAAAACATGGGTTTTGAAACTGTAAAGATTTGAGTTTTAATTCTTGGACAAATTATTTAAACTTCTACAAGTTGTAATTTATATCCCTATTTATCTGGGGGAAATGATAATTTTTTAATAAGATATCTAGAGGTTTAGAATTGATTGAATGTAATACAGCTTAGTACTTAACTCTTTATGAGTACTCAATTACTGGTAGGTGCATTTATTAAATTTATTATTATCATTACTATTACTTTATTCTCCTTGTTTTATTACTATCATTACTATTATTTTGTCTTATGTGGTCTCTGGAAGTGCCAGCTCCTTATTTTCCTACCAATTAGGTTCATTCCCAGCTAATGCCTCTTATTCATCCATGGCCTTTCTAACTCCTGCACCCCATCTAATATTTCATCAAGTTCTGTACATTTTGCCATGTTGCAACTCTGTCACTACCTTTGTCTTTTCATTGCCAATACATTCATGATGTCTGCCCATAAAATTATTTCAAGGCCTTTTCTCTATTTCTTCTCTCACCTACCTCTAACCCATTCTCCCTATACCACACCTAAAATGTTCTTTCTGTTATGCAAATCTGATTCTGTTCCTGGCTTATTGAAATATTTCTTCTATACCTCACTGCTCTTAGAAAATGCTTAAAATTCCCTAGCATTGAAGATCTTTCAAATATTTGGGCTATTTTTTCCTTTCTTAGAAAAAAGTTTTTGCCTCATTCATATTCATATTATAGGGCAAAGAGACCATTTCATCATTGTTTCCTTTTTCACAGATTCATGTCTTAGTAGGTGTTTTCTCAGCAAGGGATGTTTCCTCATCTACTTGGGGAATTCTTTTCCTTTAAGATCAAACGCCACTGCCTCCTCAGTGTTCTTGTAATATTTAGAACATGTTTACATTTTAGCATTGTGTGATGAAATTTTACTTCTTTGTCTTCCTAATTGGAATAGATGTTTCTGATTCTCATAATTATTATTATTTTTTATTCATCTATGAAATTCAGAATTTAGCCCACAATCTGGAAAATAGGCAACAACCAATGAGACTCATTTGTTTTGGCTACTCTTCTCTGGAAATATATTTTCATCTAGGAATGCCAGCATTCCCATTAAACAAGCATCACATAAAAATGGGATTTTTACTATTACTTGCATAAATATGGAATTTTTACTATAGTGGATGACTAATCATGGCCAAGAGTATTTTATTTTTAATTTTTTTAAACACATTTTTTGAAAGGGAGTTTTAAAAATTTTCTCTGTAACCAAATAAGCTGCAAAAGAATTATCAGACTTCCAGTAAAAACATCTTCTCCCTTAGTACTAAAATAAATAAATTTGAGACAAGTCAAAAACTCCAAACAAATGGGACTAAAATGAAGTATTTGGAAAAGCTGAGGTTATAGTCCATGATTGCAATAGACATAGGACCCCAGACAAAGTGGAATGTGTCTTCTAGAAAAGAATGTTTATCTAAACACCGTGGAAACAGAGCAGACAAGCAGTGGCTGGCTTGATAAGTGATTTCTGACTTCAGTATGTGAAAATAGATGGTGAAAAAATTGCCATCTAACTCTGCTAACGGAAATAATTAAAAATACAAAAGAAGAAATAGCTAAAAAATAGCTAATGAAGAAATAAACACCAAAACAAGGAGAGAATAGTCACCTTTGATAATGAGTATTATTACAGAAATTAAAGTTTAGGATTTTTTTCTTTTGAGTATTTGAATAAAGAAGAAAAAGGGAAATATGCATGCTCTTCTTATTCTTTTTAACTTTTTTAATTCATTGATTTGTGAGTGAGAGAGAGAGAAAGAGAGATTGAGAGATCAATATTTTGTTCCACTTATTCATGCATTCATTGGCTGTTTCTTGTATGTGCCATGATTGGGTGTTGAATCCGAACCTTGGCACATTGGGACAACACTCTAACCAACTGCGCTACTGGCTGAGACTATATGCTGTACTTATAAAACAACAAGATAAACACCATGGAGAGCTTTCCATCTTCCTGTTTACAGCACAGCCAGTGACCACTTTTCCCACAGTAAATCACACTCTCCGTTTTAGTAGCTTGATCTCCTCTGTAAAGTTTTCCTAAACTCCTCAGATACAAATTTTTCAAGGAGGTCTGATGAAATATAAGGGTAGCAAGGGTAATGACAGGGTAAGAAGTACTCTAACACTCCTTGATATCAAGAGAAAATTTAATTTGCAGATGGCATATCCATACTACAGAGCTCAGTGAGAGCTATTTTTAAGTGCATGAAAATGCCACTATTTAATGAAATCAGGCCCAGGAAAGAGTTGAATGTTCTTTAGCACACTAAATGCTAGGTTTCTTATTTTAAAACATTGAGGTCAAAGTCATGTTTGTGGAAGAAATAAACTTTTCTCATAGATTAGATTGTATTGCCTAAAAGCATTATTTCTGCAGCATGGTAATTCAGGAGGAACCCAGCCATAGCTACCTCTAAGGGAGAGAATGTACCAGCACTGAAGTGATTGTGATTTCCTTTCTCTAATGGTGCCAGAAGTTTGTCCTTTTCAAGACAGCAGATGCCTGATGTCTGAGGCCAACAAGTTTGAACAATAACAGATAGGACAGAGGTTTCCCAAGAGACACCTCTGGATGGAGAGAATATTCTATAAGAAGGTCCATATGAAGACAAAGGAGGACTGAACACTTATAGAGGAGCATCAGTAGATGATGGTGGGTCCTTATGGGATTCTCGGCTAAAGCCTAAGAAGCAGTGCAGCCTCCTCCAGTTCCTCTGTTCTGTCCCTCTTCCCATTCCTGACCTATATCATTTACCTTCCTTCAAACCTGCCCGTATATGGCACAACCCAGTAAAGTAGATAAATTGTAGCTTTAGCTTTGCATCTTCTCTACACTTCATCAGAATACCTATATGATCTTTATCTTTAAGAAGGATTAAAATAACCATCACAATTTCAAGTGTGCCTGATGTAGAAAAAGTGTGTAGTAGTACTCATGAAGAGAACACCTCTCCTTCCCAGTGTCTCTACATGGTGGATGACTAGGCATGACTAGGATTACAGCCCAGCAGACAACTCTCATGTCTTTCCTGGATGATTGAAAAATACTTTATGTAGGACTTCCGGCAAGATGGAGGAATAGGTGGACGCACCATACCTCCTCGCACAACCAAGAATAGAACAATAATAATAATAATAATATACAGTCATAATTTCACGCAGAACTGTCAGAAGATTTGTCTGAATGGAAGTCGGACAGCCAAGAAGTTGAACTAGACCTGTACATCCAGACTGGTAGGGGACAACGAGCCGGGCGGGTGCGGGGCTGGCGCGGGTTGGCGGCGCGCGGAGGTCGGGGGAAATTTGGCGCAAAATCGGCGCGACAGCCATCTGGGACGCAAGAATGTAGTGGTGATCCCTGAGTACGCAAGCTGCAAGCTGCGGCTGGGGGGACCAGTGGGGCAGTGATTGTGGACCAGGGCAGAGCTCGCGGCCCGGGATCCCAAGCAAGGAAGTGTCTGAGCCCAGGAGAAAGGAACTGCCGCCATTATTCCCTCCCGTCCCTGCTCCCGCCCCCGCCCCCACATATAACATCACAATCTAGCGACTGGGGTGCCCAGCCCCGGTGAACACCTAAGGCTCCGCCCCACACTGTAACAAGAGCGACCAGACCGGAAAAAAATAATAATAATAATAGGAGAGATAGGGAAAGACATAAGACATGTTTCCAGCAGAACAGATCAGTCCCCCAGGACTCATCCTTTTGAGTGACCAAGAAATAGCCAATCTATCAGATGCACAGTTCAAAACACTGGTGATCAGAAAGCTCACGGAATTGATTGACTTTGGGTGCAATTTAAGTGAAAGGATGAAGGTTACCATAAAAAGAGATGCAGGAAGATATTCGGAGGAGAGCCAATAGTGAAAGGAAGGAATCTGAGTCTCAAAACAATACAGAGGACCAGAAGGAAGATAGAATCAACCAAGCAGAAAAGCATGATGAAATAAGAATTCAAAAAATCGAGGAAAAGCTTATGAGCATCGAGGACACCTTTAAACATTCCAACATCCGAATTATAGGGGTACCAGAAGGGGAGGAGCAACAAGTGGAAAAGTTATTTGAACAAATAATAAAGGAGAACTTCCCCAATCTGGCAAAGGGAACAGTCTTCCAAGAAATCCAAGAAGCTCAGAAAGCCCCAAAGAAGCTGGACCCAAGGAGGAACACACCAAGCCACATCATAATTACATTAGCCAAGGTAAAAATGAAGGAGAGAATCCTAGAAGCAGCAAGAGATAAGGGGACAGTAACCTACAAAGGAGTTCCCATCAGACTGTCAGCTGATTTCTCCAAAGAGACCTTACAGGCAAGAAGGGGCTGGAAAGAAATATTCCAAGTCATGAAAGACAAGGACCTACATCCCAGATTGCTCTATCCAGCAAATTCTCATCCATTCTATTCTCATTTAGAATGCTCTATCCATTCTATTCTCATTTAGAATGCAAGGGAAGATAAAGTGCTTTTCAGATAAGGTCAAATTAAAGGAGTTCATCATCACCAAGCCCTTATTTTATGAAATGCTAAAGGGACTTATCTAAGAAAAGAAGATAAAGAAAAGACATGCTTAGTAAAAGGACGGCAACTCACAATTATTAACAACCACACCTAAAGCAAAACTTAAAGAAACTAAGTAAACAATTAGAACAGGAACAGAACCACAGAAATGGAGGGCTAACAGTAGGGGGGGTGGGAGGAGGAGAGAGGGGGAAAAGGTATAGAGAATAAGTAGCATAGAAGGTAGGTTGAAAATAGATAGGGGGAGGGCAAGAATAGTATGGGAAATGTAGAAGCTAAAGAACTCACAAGTATGACACATGGACATGAACTAAAGTGGGGGAATGTGGGTGGGAGAGGGGGTACAGGGTGGAGGGGAGTGAAGGGGGAAATGGGACAACTGTAATAGCATAATCAATAAAATATATTTAAAAAAAGAAAAATATTTTATGTATTGTCTCTCCTATAGAGTCATCAGAGGCACTCCCATTTGCAATGTGTAGATAGGACCATCGTAGGTAATTTGGAAATTCATATCCAATAGATGCACTTGAGAAAGATGGATGTTATGAACTACTTAGGGGAATACCTGCATGCTCTTGGAGGGACTTGCATTTTCATACACATTTTTAAAAATTTTAATTTTTTTCAATTATAGTTGACATTCAATATTATTTCAGTTTCATGTGTAAAGCCTAGTGATTAAATATGTATATGACTTGCAAAGTGATCTCCTAGATAAGTCTAGTCCCATGCACACTTAGAAGTTGATTCAGACTTGTGGATATGATAGGTCATTTTAGAGAACCCAAAGGAAGATGGAAACACTTTGTAGTTCTTACTGCTGGTAGGCATAATTAATAAAAATAACCACTAAGCTTTCTCCAAAGTGACAATGTCATACAAATGCAGGAAAGTAGTCATCTAAAATTCTGATAGTCCTGTCTGACTTGTTGACTCACATTACAGCTAGGAACCAATTTTCTCACATCATGAATCCCAATATGTAGCAGACACTATATTTTTCCATCTGCTGACAGAATGATCATTTATGACCCTGTTTTCTGTTTTAAATGGACTATTAGTTAAATGTAGTCGTCCTTAATAATATATAAGTATGTACAATAATTAAGCAAAATTTCATTGCAAAGGCCCAGTATTTTGTGAATTCAGTCACTTTATAAATTTATTCATGCAGTTTGTTACTTAAATATTATCATTTACCCACAACAGTATGAGAAAATATGAGATTATTATAAATTTGTAGGGGAAACATTTCATTGTCACCATTGTCAGTTAATTATAAAATTTATGTTAGCACTATATACTCAAATAATACAATACACTTCAATAGTAGAGCAGTGGATTTTTGTATTCCTCTATCACTGAATGTACAGAAGGGCTTTACTAATTCCCATGAATGTCCCTGAGAATCAACTAGTTTCTAAAAGAATTCTAATACAATAATGACATCCTGGAGTTAAAAGAGTTCCTGGAGGTATCACTTAATTTGATTTTGTGCCTTCAGGCTCGTAAGTGAGTTTCCAAAACCATCTTTTTTTCCCCAAAGTGTTTCAATGACTTCGGAAACTTAAGACCAAGAGGCCCTTACTCATGCCTAAGCTAAAACCTTCCTGTTTCACATAAGTGTCTTATTTTGTGCTCACTGAAAATGGACAATAGTTATTCACCACCCCAGTACAATATTTCTTCATGTAATAAGACACTTACTTTTCATTTTCATTCTTCAGCCTTCTCCTTGTTGAGTTAAACACCAACTTCCTTTGGAGCTTCCCCACAGGATCTCCTACTCGCCTTGTTACATTGTTATTAACTAAGTCATTTTTCTCTTCTACAGCAATTTTTGCATAATTTATGGACCTTATGAGCAGGTCAAGGCAGTTTTATAAGAGGCCTGAACAACTTTTATACTGCAAGGTCACTATGGCACTTTTCTTTTTGAATGCCATTGCTACATTTCAAATTTATAACTGACAGATGATTCATTCTGAAACTGCTTCATCCTCAGATTTTGAACTGTCATAGATATGCACAGAGTTTATTTTTTCCACTTTTGAGTGAAATATCACATATTTGCCTTTATTAAAATTCACCTTACTTCTAATTACCTTATTTAATTTGTCAAGATCCTTATGAATTCTTACAGTGTAGTTCCAGTCAATAATCACCCCTACTCAATAAAAGTAATCTGCATATTTAATAAGCTTACTCTCTATTCCATACTTCCAATCAACACTAAAAATATTAACCAGAATCAGGGCCAGCCCTGTCTGATGAAAAAAATCTTTATTCAATATACCTTCCAAGGCTGATATTGAACCATTGATCAGTACTTAACATGGCCCACTAACAAGCTGTGAAACAATAATACATAGTATTACCACGTGAAATAATGGCCCAAGGAAAACACAGTATGGATTCAAGTGAGGAGTCAATAGTAATTTGTAATTTTTTTCTTTCAAGATATTTTAAGGAGATGAAAGGATTAATCATATTACCAGATATTTTTCCCAGTGGAGGAAGAAGTTACCAGGAATAATAGTAGGACTGATTTAATAGCCTATTTGAAGACTAAGTGAAACACTATTGTCAAAGTAAGGTGGAAGGTCATTGTTTCAGAAAAGATTTTAATGAGATTAACTAAAAAAAATCCTAGGTTTTCATAACACAAAGTAGTGGACCAAGTTTCTGTGGATAACTTAAAGTTTCCCAAATACAAAGATGTTTTCCTTCTTCCCAGTGCAGAAATTGGTACGTTTCTCCAAACAAGAATTGTTTTCAAGAATCATTCAGAGAAATTATCCTCTATTCCTGATTAGGTGGCATTTCCTTTTTGAGGTCTTTCCACTAAAAGAAGTTCTAAACTGCGTATCCTGAGGCTCAGAGTCAGGTCTTATGAAGAGACAGAGATCATACACGTCCAAAGTGTTTTGCAAATGTGCGCCTGCCCTTCATTTAGCAGCAAGTCTTGAGAGCTCTGCAGCAATCTTTATCTGAAAGAGCAGCCCAGAGTTGGCTACAGATCTTGTTCTTTGCCTTTCCCAGGACTTTTTCTGATTGGGGCACCTGGCAATTTCCAGTGTTGCCCCTAGGTTAAAAGATTGGGATTTGAGAAATAGGGGTTATAGTAGGGGGGAGTATAGTGTGTGTGTGTAGGAGTAGAGGAGAAAGCCACTAAAAATAAACTGACTATCTTTAGATGGCAAGCTTGTGGAGGAACTAATCCGATCAGAACACTAATGGGGTCAAACAGATACTTAGAAAGGGGAGAAGTCAGCATATCGGATTGCTGGCATGATGAAGAGGACAGAAAGGAAAGGTAAGACTAGAAAAACTGAAAGAGAAAAAAGATTAGAAGATATGGCTACACAAAAGTTTCCTTTCAGATCTGCCTTTCAATGCTGGATTTTTAAGGTATCTATGTGAATATATTTTTATCAATTACCTCAGACCTTGTTTTTTTTTAAATATAGTTCTTTAATTGATATCCTTGCTTAGTAAAAGTCATTTTTAAGTCTACATAAGTTTCAAGTAATTAACAAGACTTATTAAATAAAAATGCCATCAATGGTGCTCTGCAAATAAACTGTTTACACAGATTTTTAACAGTAATCCTAATGGTTATATGGCTCTCAGTGGAAAGAGACGTGAGTTTAGATGGTCTAGATTACCTTTTTCTTTTTAAAGATTGCTTTTAAAGAGTAGTTTTAGGTTCCTAGAAAAATTTAGAGGAAGATACAGAGGTTTCCCACATACGCCCTGTCCTCACACATGCACAGCCTCCCCCATTATCAGCGTCCTCTACCAGAGTGGCCCACTAGTTACAATTGATGAGCCGACACTGGCATGCCGTCCATGGATCACCCCAAGTCCCTGGTTTACATTAGATTCACTCTCAGTGTTACACATTCTCCAGATTTGGACAAATGCATAATTACAGGTGTCCATCTTTGTAGTATCATTCAGAGCATTTTCACTGCCTTAAACCTCCGTGTTCCACCTGTTCATCCCACCACCACTGACCTTTTTGTTCTCTCTATAGTTTTGCCTTTAATTCTTTTTTTAATAAATAAACAATTCAAACTGTATCTCAGACCTTGTTTAATAAGATACCTTGTTTGTGTAGTTGATATAGAATTTTATAGCTGTAAATTTTATAGAAGGGATATTGTAAACAATTAAAACTATGAAAACAAATATTTGTGGAGTGTGAGAGATGGATCACATTTTCAAAAACAGAAAACTAAGGTACAAAGTGGTATAAGAACTTGGCTTATTTAGTAGAAGGAAGGAACTTAAACACACATTCTTAGGTCTCCAGTCTCCTACAGCACTATTCTTCTGCCAAACAACCCCGACTGCCAATTCCACTGTTGCTGGTTTCCATCACTTAACTCTGCCTGCATTAATTTCACAAAATCATTCCCCATCTCAAGCTAGCTCCTCCAAAATGACTACACAGACTACTTCCAAGTATAGGGTTTATACTGTATCCACATACTTTTTGGTAGATAGGATTTATTTACTTAGCTGACTTCAGATAAGAATGGAAGATAACAAGAAATAGAGAAGAGACAGGAATGGATATTCTTGAGTAATTAACAAATTTCTAGGCTTAGGTGACCAAGATAGGGGAGAGAGAAAGGAGAATTTGATTTGTTTAGAATGATTCAGCTTGTCCAGAAGAAGGAGCTCATGTTATGGGTAGTGGGAGCTTACTAACTTGGCAAAGTTTTCATCTTGTTGAGCTCGGTGTGAATGGAGTCCACAGCAATGCTAATGTGGCCCTGTTCCTGGGAGCCACAAAGCAAGTGCAAGAAACCTTTACACACTCACAGAAGGGTGGCTTTGAAATATCAACATACTTCTAAGGGTTTTTATTTTATTTTTTTTTTCAAAAAGGAAGACAATATCTTGTCTGTAACATCTAGATGGCTATATGTTTATAAAACATCCATCACTGTAGCACTTAAGGGCTTTGACAAGTAAGCCATTTCAACACTGTACAATACAGAGAGGAGATGGATGTCTTCTCTGTCTGTAGTGCCTGTATGCTCTGGAGCTAAGACTATGCTTTTCTGTACTAAACCGAAACATAAAAGCACATGAATCAGGCCAGCTCACTTCAGTCACCTTGATTTTGGCTGCTTCTAATAAAGTGTGCAATCCTCTGCAGAGAGATAGCCTACTACTGGAAGAACAAAGAGAGTAGGTGAGATTCTAATGCAACCAGAGAGCCTAACATGTTGGAGTCTGTCTCCTATCTTGGAAAAATAGGATAGAGAAATAGCTTTCATATATCTTTCTGATTTCTTATGAGGTATATAAATAAGTCATGGACTTTCAAAGTCTTCGGCCAGATTCTAAGAAATCCCTTTCTGGTTCATTCACCTAACAAATATTTACTTGTAACAAACTATGTGCTCAGTAAGGTACTATATAAGGCACTATATGGATACAATGGTGATGAGACCATCCTCAAGAATATACATTTTAGTTAGGAAGGTAAAACAAATAGAATGATACTCTAATACAAGGCTAACTGTGGTTCAGAGAGTGAGAAAGGCAGATGTAAAGTGGTTCAAACACGGGACACACCTGATCGAGTTACGGATGTTATGAAGAAAGCTCCATGCAGGAAGTGGCATATGAGCTGGATGCTACAAGAGGGTACTTAACAATGAGTTAAAATAGAAAACTCCCCTAACAAAGGTATCCTGACCCAGGTGTAGTTCTGGTCATTGTCAGTAGCAGCTTGATCTTGGTTAAGGTCAACTGAGATCAACTATTAACTAGTGGTAGTTAATCAAGCTACAGTAAGACGACAGAGTGAATTACTTTGCTAAGTCCTTGTTTATGTTTAATATGGTATAATGTTTGCTAACAGCCAGATTTTTACTTCCAGAAGGCTTGGAGAATTAAGTGACAGAACAAACAGTCAGCACCAAGTGTGGGAGACTGTGGGGTAGGGCAGTGACAGCTGTGTCAGAGGCAATAGTAGCAGCAGCAACTTTGAAACTTTGAGGTCTAGGTGAACCAGGAGAAAGGATGAATTTTGTGTATGAAATTATGAGCAAAATGGTAAAAAAAATAGTTACTAGCACCACCAGAATTGGGGTGGAGTAAAGAACAGTCCAAAGAATTGACATGAGCTCCTGAAGAACAAGTAGCAGAATGGAAACAAATGTTAGATAGGGTGTATCAGGAATTATGCTGTGTCTTCTTTTATTTCTTTTTTTTTTTTATAATAAACTCATGAAGTTGAAGACATTCTCTTTTTACCCTTAGAGAAAATAAGGCTTCAATGATCATGGAACATGATATGATTATTCGGGTAATAAGGCAGAGACTTTGAGTGCAGGGGTGTGTGTGTGTGAATACATGGTCTCTGGTGCCTGTTTCTTAGACATCATGACATTTAGAATTATCTGCAAGTAACTTAGCTAAGTGTCACTTGGCCATTAGTTCCTTTTGCAAGATTATTTATGTTTCCAAAATGTATAATGACCCTGATGTTTTTCATTTATTTATTTGCTTATTTATTTCCATCAATAAAGGGTTAGTATATTTGCTAATTATAAATGATATGATCCACTAGTTAAGACAAAGATTCCAGTGACAGATTGCCTGGATTCACTACTCTAGCTCTTAGTTTTGTCATCTTCAATTGGAGATGACTATATTTTATTCGTCATGGGCTATTATGAGGATTAAATGAGTAACCTACACAAAGCGTCAGGAAAGTGTCTGTCACATAGCCAGCAAATGTTAGCTGCTCCTATTATTAATGCTCTGTGCCAGGAACTCTCAGGGTCATCAGGGGCACAAACATAAATGTGACATAGTCCTTGCCTTTGAAGAGTTAGCAGTCTCAAGGATTAGACATATGCATAATAACTAACTGTGCCCGGACAAACAGAAAGTGCCAGGAGAGAAGATGGGAGATCCCAGTCATTTCAGAGAAAGGGAACAGCATGTGAACTCCACAGAAGCATCAAATGTCCTGTGAGTTTGGTTTGGCTGGAGTGTGGACAAGTGCAAAATGGATTCATTGGTGCCAGAAGACAGAAAGGAGGCCGGTCAGCTTTTCAAGGGTTTGATATGCTCTGTTGTTGGAGTTGGACTTGATTTTGATGGGATGAGGTAATGATGGAGGATTTCAAGCCAGTTGTAAGGATGGGAGAAAGTAAGTGACTGGATTTCACACTCTGAAGGATAAACTTGAATAAGTGAGTGGATAGAAGGAAGCAATACTTAAGAAAAAAAGAGAATAAGGAGGGAAGTAGAAGGCAGGGAAAGCCAGGATCTTTGATTGCCTCATAACAAAAGGAGGAAGAAAATCAAGAAAAACAAGGCTTAGGAAAAAAAAAGATAGAGATGAAATAGTTAGCCTCTACCTCATTTTGAGAATAGTTTATTAATCAAACAATGTAATCCACCAAAGATTCTAAAAAAGAAAATCATATGAGCATACCAGTTAATGGGGGGAAAAGCATTTGACAAAATCCAACACCTATTCTGGATAAAAAATAAAAGAACACATATATAACTAGGAATAGAAAAGAATTTTCTCAACCTTACAGGAAAATCTACAAAAACCTACAGCTAACATCACACCTGATAGTGAAAGACTGAATGCCTCTCTGGGATGGGGTACGAAATGGAGATAGCCACCATCACCACTCTTAATTGACATTGGAGAAGAGAAGTTCTAGCCAGCACAGAAAAGTCAACAAAAAAGAATAAAAGGCATATAGATGAGAAATAAAGAAATACAACTGCTCAGTCTAAATAGTATGAAGGCTTACATAGAAAATCCCAAATAATCTGCCCAAATCTCCTAGAATGCACAGCAAGGTCTTAAGACAAAATCAGCATATAAAATCAATTTTATTTTTACATTAGCAATGAATATATGAAAAGCAAAATTAAAAGTCCAATGCCATTTATAATCACTTGGGAAAAAGAGAAATAGTCATGAGTCTAACATGTAAGGCTTATATGCTGTAAATTACAAAACACTGATGAAGGAAATTAAAGACATAAATAAGTAGAGAGATATAACACATTCACAAATTGAAAGACTCAATATAGTAAAGATGTGAATTCTCTCCAAAATAAGATAGAGATTTAAGCAATTCCTATAAATATAAGCAATACTATTTTTGTAAATGTAGATAAGATTATTCTAAAATGTATATGGCAAGGCAGAAAAAAATAAATAGCTAAAATAATTGTGGGGGAAAAAAGTGGTAGGAATACCCCTGTTTCTACCTACAGTAATCCAAACTTTGTAATATAGGCAGAGGGATAGACACACAGTTGATGGAACAGGACAGGGGACACAGACATAGGCTCACACAGTATGGCCAACTGATTTTTTCAAAGGTGTAGAAGTAATGAAATGAAAGAAACATAGTCTTTTGTAGCAAGTGCTGCTGAAAAATATTCATTGGCAAGAAATATGAACGTAATCTTTACACCTAATACAAAACTTAATTCTAAGGATTATAGATTTAAATATGAAATGTAAAACAAGAAAACTTTTATAAGAAAACAGTTGAAATTTTTGGGATCTATGATTTAGCATAGTCTTAGACATGATACTGAAAGTATAATCTGTTAAAAAATGATAAGTTGGGCTTCACCAAAATTCAAAACTTTTGGTCTACATGGGACTCTGCAAAGAGAATGAGAAGGCAAGCAACAAACAAGGAGGAAATATTTGCAAACCACACATCTGACAGAAGGACTTGTGTCTACAATATGTAAAGAACTCTCAACAGAAAAATAAACAATCCAATTAGAAAATGGATAAATGACATGAAGGGACCTATGGTGTAAGGAGATATAAAGATGAAAAGATGTTCAAATCAACATCACTAGCCACTAGGGAAATGCAAGTTAAGACCACAATAAGATGTCACTACACACCTATGGAAACGGCTGAAATAAAAAATAAATAGTGACAACACCAAATGCTTGCAAGGAAGCAGAGACACTGGATCTCCTATACATTGCTGGTGAAAATGTAAACTGGTATAGTCCTGTTTGAAAATATTTGACAATTTCTTAAAACTAATCATACACTTACCACACTAGCTAGCAATTGTACTCCTGGGCTTTGATGCTAGAAAAATGAAAACACAAAAACCTGCACATAAATGTTCTTATCAGTTTTATTTGTGATAGTTAACAACCAATAACAATAAAAATGCCATTCAATATGTAAGTTGTTAAACAAACTGGCCCATCCATATCATGGATTACTGCTCAGCAATAAAAATCAAGAAACTATTGATGCATGCAGCAACTTAGATCTCAAGGGCATGCTGAGATCTAATGCTGAGTAAAAAAATGTCAATTTCAAAAGGCTACATACTGTATGATTTAACTTACACAACACTCACTAAATGACAAAAAAAATATAGGAATGGAGAACATATTAGTGAGTACCAAGCACTGGGGTGGGGATGAGGAAGAAGGAGTTAGTGTGACTATGAAGGGGTAGAACAAGTGTTTGCAATGACGGCATAGTTCTGCATCTGTATTTCAGTGATGGTTGTACATTCTACACTTGTGATAAAAGTGCACAGAACTATATGCACATGTTATACCCACGTTAATCTCCTGGTTTTGATATTGTGCTGTAATTATTTAAGAGGTAACCTTTGGGGAAAGCTAGGACAAAGGTCTACCGTCAATTCTGTAATTACATCTTAGCAGTTTCCTGTGTATATATAATCATCTCAAAATAAACAGTTAAAAGAAAGTTTGCTTAAATATTAACACAATTATTGCTGCATGACAGATTATGGATTATTAATGCTTTGTCTTTCAGAATTGTTCTGTACTCTATTTTCCCAAAATAGCCTTGTGTTACTTTTATAATAAAAAGAAACTGCATTAAAGTTGAGAAAAAAATAAGCCTGCTTTGTTTTCTTGATGGCACAAGACTAAAAGTAATTAGCAGGCATGACGGAGTCCATGAATACCAGACTTTGAGATGCAGTTTTTTGCAGAATTACATCTGAAAAGTTGCCTAACCAGAGTGATTTCTAGAATCTCCCTATGTTGTAATTCTCTTCTCCCTGCCTATTTAGCTAAGATGTAAACCAGTCCCTCTCTTTATGTATCATTTTTTAATCAAACATAAACTGAGGTTACTTTCCTGCATCCACTAGAAATGAAAATGTTAATCTAGATACATAATGTTTCTCAAGCCAAATTTATTATAAATACTTAGGAATGTTAGTTTTTGAAACAAGAAGATTCATGTGTTCGATTTATATCAAGTAGAAATACACTAGTTAAATGACATAAATACACGTGCTTTAGACACTTCTAATGAGTTTCCGCGCACTCCTACACCTATTCCCACAGATGAAGCTGTCAGTCTCTATTATCTCCAGGGAAAATTCCAAATTCTTTAAATAAGCCTTATCATGCCTTCAGAATTTGGTCCCTTCCTCCTTTTTTTAGTTCATTTCCCACCATTCTCACATCACCCATCCCAATCCAGGAAGGAAATTAACATATTTTGATCATTTACCCTTTGCTAGACATTGTCCTAGGAGTTTCATATCTCGTTGCTTTTGCAAATGTCTCAGTAAGCCACCCCTTCAGTCTGCTGAAATTCATCTTTCAAGTTTAAACTCGCATATGATACCTCAGAGAACCTCTGTGACGTTTGACAGTTTCCTTCCTTTCTCCTCTCCCTCCCCTACAAGTTATTGATTTAAATTACTTCTTCCCTTGTGTTCCCACAGCATTTTATAAATAAATCTATCATAACATCTGTATCATTGAATTTTACATTGCTATTTCTCCAAATAAAGGGTCCAGCACAAATAACACCCTTTTTTACTACAAAGTATTTTATTACAAAATCATAAGCATGTAATTCTGTAACATAACAATACACACTGAAGCATACCACATGACATTTTAGGTGAAATGTTCAAGTTAAAATATAAATTATTACACCCGTATTATTATCCTACCAACCATAATCAAACAGGCATTACTTCTGCTGGGCCCTGTAGGTTGTGACTCAGGGATACTACTTAAATAACTTTAGAGACTAAATGCATAGCACGGTGTTTCAATTTTATATACATATGCAATTAGTTGAACTAAATATATGAAGCTAATATATTTATTTAGGAGTTTTTATAGTTAGGAATGCCTCCATTTCCAAAAGTGTGATTGTTATGATCTCTTTTAATACTGACTTTCTAAAGATAGTTACACAGTTCCATGAGGGCAAAAAAAGTAGAAATCCTTTTATTAGAGAGCACCTGCCAGTCACAGCTTTTCTATCTATTGATATGTTAGGGAAAAACTGGTCTCCAGTGCACAGAATATTTATGAATCTCTTTTTGCATATGCCTGGAAAGAAATTTATCCTATATTAGTTTGATGTAGTGGCTACATTAACTCAATATTTTGTTTAGTCCAACCTCAACCATTACAGAGAATGATAGCATTAAATTTAAAAGTATGGTGGGATATTGAAATCCTTTTGAATGGACTAAAGCTCACTTATAGCTTTAGGAAATGAAAGACCTCAAGTTTTACCACCAAAGATCAATCTTACTGAAGTTATAAATTACTATAATGGTATAATTATAATTTCCCCTGTAGCTATTTTCACTTTTATGCATGAAATAAATAGATTTTTGAAAATTGTATCACAACAAACACTAATGGAGTTAACACTGGTGATGTTATTATTACCCAATGTTTACTCTGAAAATTCCTTCAAAGCTTTGCATGCTCCATTTCATCATTACAACTTTTAACTGAGTTACCAACAGAAAAAAGTATGTTAAATTGTCCAGGTATTTGAAAACAACGTATTGTCATTGAACATGTTCTTACTGTTCAATGACAATAAAAAAGCTTAAATGTCTTAGTGTCGTGTAGAAGTTGCATATTTTCCCCTTGAAACTGAATTGTGCACCTCTGTACTCCCCATCCCAACTGTCACACTCTGTCATGGTTGTGCTGAGCTGCCACCACCATTTAGGAAATAGGAAATTAAACTTGTGAGTTATCCTTTCCAGGGAAAATTCACTTCAAAATTTTTAGTAATGACAAATGCCAACTAGAAGGTCAGGTGCCAATAAATATCTAATTTGGAAAAACAGGTACATTTTATAAAGTATACTAAGCTTCCCAAGAATAAATTTATTGAATTGCTCCTACCAAACTATGAGTTTCTATCAATCAACTGTTGAGAAATAGCTGCTTTCCTCCCCTCCCACTGACGTCCCTCTAATCGCCTCTGCCTCTATTTGTCTGCAGAGGTGACTTGGGATTTGGAGGGATGAAGATGTGATTGGTAAATATGTGCTGATTGCAGAGCAAAACTGGCCCGGAAAAGGGCGCCCTGACACGTATTGTTTCATTTAGAGATGAGCAAATCTTATGAATATAAATGATTTGGAAGCATGACATTGGATGGTATCGTAAAAAAAAAAAAAGATTTTGTCTTTTCTAAGAAAAATCAGACTTAGAATTTCCCCAGAAAGTTTGACATTAGTTGCAAATGAACTCTGAATGTTTCCAAGAAATATTGAAAGCAGTTATGTTTACCAAAATAGCTGAGGCATGAAATTAGAAGATATCTTTAAGTTTGGAAGAGAATCAGGCTTCTTTTAACTTGTTTGGCTCTGATTTTCCCCTTTCAAAATTAGTCTAGTGATGAGATTAGAAGGACAGGAAAACTTATACCAACTGTTGACTTCTAACAATATGAGTTAACATTAGAAAGAAGTAAGTTTTCAAAAATGAGTTTTCAGTTATTTTGGCCTATGAAACTATACTTGAGGAAAATATCATGTGAAATAATGATTTTTTCTTTTTTTTATTATTGTTGTTCAGTTACAATTGTCCCACCTTTTCCCCATTGCTCACCCCTGCCCCATTCTCCCAACTCCCACAGTCAGTCCTCCCCATTGCCCATGTCCATGAGTCCTCTGTGATCTTTTTCCATTAGGTTTTACTTTTACACAAACCTACTGGGTGTAAAAATCTAATAGAGGCTTTTGCCTCTGCTATTGCACAAACGTGTAAATACAAACTAATGCTGGCAAAGCTTGTAACGACTCAAGAGTTCACATACACCACACACATGGTATGAAGTCTACAGCCTCAGTGAAACAGTGACTCAAACAAACAAAATTCTAAAAACTACAACTGGATATAAACAAAACTTGGTGGGTAAGACTATGGGTTAGTATTGAATTGATGTGTGTTCGATTTTCAGCTCTGACACTATTGATGGAGTGATCTTGAGCATTTAACCTCTAATTTTTGTTTCTTCATCTGAAAAATGGAAATAAAAATAGCAAAATGGAAGTAAAAATACTATCTGTATTATTAGGGTTATTTTGAGAAATAATTGAGATAAAATATGTAGTGTGCTTAATAAATTCATAGTGAATTCTCAGTGAATCTCAGCATAACTTTTGTTGATTGTTATAATATTGTTGTGATTTGCTGTATATAGTCAGTTATTTTATTTAAAATTTTCTTCATTTATTTAAAAATGTTTCAAAGTCAAATCTGAGTTATAGGTTTTTAGATTTAAGTATACTCAAAATGTGACAAGTTAAACATAATTGATATGAAATATATTTATGAGATAAAATCCTCTATTTTAAAACTACCTTTCTCAATAGGACTTCTGTTATTGGATCTGCTGAGCAGTCTTACCCTGAATGGCAGATATCAATTACAAATACAACCTGCTCCCATTGGAATGTATACTTACAGAATTGGCCCAACAGAAAATTCTCCTAATTTTTAGTATTTTATTTTCTCAGGCCGATTGTGGATTTGAGGAATGTAATTTTTTATGTCCCTATACTTAATAAGAAATAAGGCCATGGCATGCCCTTAATGATATTCTCTGAAAACAACTGGCTGTATGTACATTGGTGTGGGATGAAAACTGGTATGGTGTGTGTAAAATGAAGGCTTAAGAATCGGAAAGATTATAGGTCTAATCTTTTTGATTTATTAGCTGCAGGATTTGGGACAATTTACTTATCTTTTCAACTTCAGTTGTAAAATGGGTTATTAATCATATGTATTTCAGAAACTAGTTGTAAATATTAAATGAGCCAATGCCTGTTAAACATTTAGCACCGTCTGGAGTCTTGTGAGTGTTAAATAAATAGTAATTATTGTTTTCATAATGTTATTAATTTCATTGCTTTCTTGGCTGGGTGGTTGTAATATGTTGGGAACCTCCCTGACTGGTATCAGAAGCTGAAATCCCCGCCTAGGCTAAGGCTAAGGGAACGCCCTTGGAACCGTAAGCCGGCAAGGAGACAAAAGCTTATCTCCCTGGCAGGAATGCTGCTTCTGCTGCTTTATTCATAACTGAACCCCAAAAAGCTTGGTCGGTTAGCCAAAGACGGGTAAGATTCCCCAAGGGGGAAATGACCTAAGACAGGCACAATCACTTTGGGAGGTCCCCCAGAAGAAGGACTTGGGGGGCTGCAGCAAAAGGGGGTGATGGACCCTCACTCCTCGGCTTTGACATAGCCTGAGTTCTCATCGTCTGGGAGAAAATCTCCTTATCTCTTGGTTGCCTTAGTTCCCTTGCTCCACCTGAGCCTGAAACAATGACAGGGTGGTGTAGCTCTGTGCTGAAAAGGGAGGATTCCCCAGGTGATCAGGCCTAAGAAAGAATACGTAAATTACTGTGAAACCTTCTTGGTTTAGAATGCTCTCAGTTGAATGAGAGGGGTCCAAGGAGGAAGTTAGTTTGTTCCTCAAAGTCTTACAGCTCTTTGACCCCAACTCAATAGACCGGCAGAGTTCCTTGTTTTCTATAGTTCCTTACTTCCCCCTGATAAGTACTGTACTTTACCTGAATTATTATGCAAAATGAGCCTAATAAAAGCAGGTATGGACAGTAAATCAGCACACTCCTCACTAGGGGGGGTGGCCATTTCATCCCTACTTCCCCACCGAAACTAGTCTTGTCTCTGTGCATGTTTTTTCTTGCATGTTATCGTTGAGCCATCCACAGCGTTCCGTGGTCACTGCTGGCCGGTGACCCACACGACAGTAATAATTTTCATTGTTGCTTACAATGTATTCTGATGGGGTCATCAGTTTTATAACTTAGGCCACACATAGAACTGGCTAGAAGGTTAATAAACTGAGAGAGTATGAAGGTTTTGTATCAAAGATATGTGGTAATTGGGAAAAGAACTTGAGGAGCATGATTTGACGAGAGAAGTTGGAAATGCCATTTTCATAACTGAATGAAAGAAATGACTGTCTATTGCTTTAGTACTTAAATTTTGGTGTTTCAGTTTTATACCACAAGAAATTGAAAAGTATATCTTAGTTCTTTATAGATCAATAATTCTCAACTTTGTTTTTAGTATTGTGCTATCATGTAATAGTTTGTGGCTAATGGACTTCATTTACACTTTAAAGGCAAGAGCTCACATTTTCTTTTAAGGATAAGTTAAATCTCTGATGAATTTCTTGATAAATCTAATTATTCTAACTTTAAATTATAAGTTTTGTTGAGAAATGAATGTTCTTCAACTTTAAGAAACTTAAGAATACCTTGCTTTGGATGAATAAAACATTTTCAGGGAAATTAAAAAAAAAACAATACATTAAACATTATGTTCTGGTAAGATACAGGTATTGTGTGGTGCTGATTATGGCATGAAACCACAAAAGCAGGACTAGCCACAGTAAATCAAAGGCCTTTGGGCTCTCAGGACTTGGGGGAGTGGCATTTGTGAGCTGAGGCACTGACTTGGGTACTTTTAGGATTAAAGTGAGTGCACCCTAGTTAATGACTACTGCTGCTGCAGCTGGAAAAGCAGCAGCTGCAATGATCACATTAGGTATTATGTAGTGAAGAGATAAACAGAGAGTAGTTGTATCTCTGGACAGCTTCTCTCCTTCTCTCCCTCACCACTCTTCCCATCTCTCTCCCTACTCATCACCTATCTACCAATCAATCATCTAATGTCTATTTACAGAGTGTGAGTAGTGTGACAAACTCAAGGCAAGAACTAATAGTGTCAAACTGGAATTATATATATTTAGTATGACTCCTTCTCCCTTCGTTTTTACAATGCTGCCCAGACATAGTCATACATTGTGGAGGTTAAAATTCTGAATATGTGTTAGTGTTCCAGGAAAATGTGGGAAGCAATGTTCAAATTATTCCCAGAATTTTTAATTTAAAAAATGCTCTACCAATACTGTATTTTCAGGAGTTGAACTATCTAGTGATATCTGTATATCACAAAATTAAGCCTTTACTCAAAGGGCAATCATAAATTTATTATTAGAAACTATATACTTAGTCCTGGCTGGCGTAGCTCAGTGGATTGAGCGCGGGCTGGGAACCAAAGTGTCCCAGGTTCGATTCCCAGCCAGGATACATGCCTGGGTTGCAGGCTATAACCCCCAGCAACCACACATTGATGTTTCTCTCTCTCTCTCTATCTCCCTCCCTTCCCTTTCTAAAAATAAATAAATAAAATCTTAAAAAAAAAGAAACCATATACTTATTTAAATAGCTTAGGCACTCCTGTCATTTCTTATGCTTTGTAGCTACTGGAATCTCTGTCTACTTACTGGATGGAGCTTTCAATGCGGGTGATAGTGAGGAAAGCAGCAAGGTTTGCTGTGTAAGATGAGATGACAATCAAAGCAAAGAGCCACCAAGCCCCCATCATCATTCGAGTAGCCAGAGTTGTGTATGGGACCTCCCCACCTGTGGAGAGAAGCAATGAGAATAAAAGAACATCAACAAATGTTTATTGAGAATTCTGAAGTCATACACATTCAAAACCAAGTTAATTTTTAAGGAGTGAGAAATATTTATATATAACATCAACATAGATCTCTATATTTTGCTTATGTTCACTACTTTATATTTAACTCTCTTTTATGAGATTATGTGAGACCCAGTCAAAAAGAATAGTATAATATATTTAAATAACATTTCTTCTACCTTTTTGTTCAACCTTAAAATTAATTATGGTCTTATTATAACCAGAGATATACATTTTATTCCAAGGGCTTAATTATTCACTAGTTAAATGATATCATTGTTATTATGCTTTTGTTTAATACAACTTTTTCATATATCTTGTTCAATAGGTAATATTGAAGATTTTTTTGTTAAATTCCCTTGAATCCCAGGTTAGTAATGACCTTGGGGTCACACATATTACTGTTGGCTTTAGCTTCATCACACATGTTTTGTTTTTCTGATTGACTAGTCACTCTTTACAATCTTGTAGAATCTTCCTCTTCATCTTCTGAATGTCAGAGTGCCCTTGGACTTGGTCTCTAGGTTGCTTATGTTTTATGTCCATGTCTCCACTCCAGCTAATCTCAAGTTTCCTGACTTTGAATATCATCCACAGTATGCTTTGATAACTCCCAGATTTATATTTCAAGCTCCACTCTCTCTAGAAATCAATAGATAAATCTACATGATTTCCACTGGGAATCTAATGGGCATTTCAGACTTATCACATTTAAAGCAAAACACTTTATTTTCACTCCAAAATTAACACCCTGGTCCACACTTTTCTCGGGGAATTGCCACAGTCTTCACTCTATTTCTCAGATCAAATACTTAGGAATTATCCAATCCAGTGGTATCCCATCCAGCAACAAGGTCAGTCACATTCACCTTCAAACCACATACAAATCCTATGTCATCTCATCATTCCCAGTGCTATCACCTCTTCTTTGACTGTACTGCTGAGCCACTTACATGGCTTACCTGTTTATATCCTGGGCACTACCAATCCTAATTCTATCACCACAATATACTTTAAAAATGAGAATGAGATCCCAATACTCTCCTGATCAAAACTTCAAGGGGTTCCCATCACTCTTGGAAAAAAAAATCCAAAATCTCCACTGAACATATCAGTGCTTACTAGTCCTAATATCAGGTCAACTTCAGGACCTTATCTCTTATCCCACTATCTTGATAAACTTGCAATTTCTTCTATAGTGGTTTCTGTCCTAGGGCCCTTGCACTTGCAATTTTTTATACCAGGAATTCTCTATTTAATTTCAAAATTACATTTCCCTTTAACTTATTCAAGTTTTTGCTCAGATACTTCTCCACAAACACTTTATTACCATTATATCAAAGTAACTCCCTATAATCCCACACTCTCAATCTCCTTATTATTTTAAAAATTATAATTTATTGCATTTTATATATTTTTATTTTTCTCCTTTATAATATAGTTTCTGATACAGGGACAGTTTCTGTCCCATATTTAGTGGGTAAATATTTGTTGAATGAATATATCATTTATATGAAATTAATAGTCTAAATAAATTAGTCTATGTTAATAAGCAAAATAAATTAGATATAATATTAGATTTGCTTATGTTCATCAATATATGAGTGAGTTAACAGGACTTGACTAATTATAATATCAGATTTTTATGACAATCTTTATTTCTTACTGTGCAATATCTAAATTTTCAATGTAGTCTAAATATGTATGCACTTTGGTTATGTTCTGAGCTATTTTCCTGATGAAATATACTCAGAACAGGCTAACCGCTGACATCTGATACACAGTTTTCAAAAGCAGTTACAATACATTTCAGATACTCTCTTCTTCAAAGCAAATATTCACATGACTTTTAAAAGATAAAAGCAAAAGAAAATATTTTTAAATCTACATGGTGACTTCCTGGATAAAAGGACTAATTGAAAAAATAAAATATGGACAAGATGATAGCTAAAGACTGAAAGATGTTAATATGAAGAAGAAAAGTCGAACAAGAAATTAATGACTGTAAAGTCCAAATGAAAGTTTGTTTCATAAAGTCTTCAATCTTTAATACAGTTGTTATCACTCATATAGAAGAATATTTATTGAGTTTTCTTTACCCTTTACCCATGGCATATAATTTACATTTTGGGTAATTACAATATTCTTGTAGAATCTAAATGAAATGAAAATTTTATCTGCACTTAGAAATCAAATTCTGGAAGTAATGGGAATCTTGACTTCCAATTTTGATAATTCCAGACAATCTTCCTACTTACAGCAAGTAGAAAAATTGAATATATAATGCATCTGAAGGCTAAAGAGGCAGTTAAAAATTAGAAGACCAAGATCTTGAAGAAAAAAGTAACCCACAAATATGACCTGATATTTAGAACTACTTTTCCCAGAGGAATAAAGGCCAATTTAACATGAGGAAGCTGAGAGACTAAGAAGCTGAACCATGCTTTTGAAAGCCTTCAAAGGTTAAGTGGCTATAAAAATTAAGGCCAGAGTATGCTAAGTGGAAATAGGACTGAGAAAACCAGAAATACTCATATGCTTGGATATCAATAATCACAAGTCTATTAAGCCACAGGTCAAAGAAAAATCACAAGAGAAATAAAAATATTTTGAACTTGATAATAATAAAAATACTCCATACCAAAACTTCATGTTTTAGTAATGGAATGCTACTGAATTTCTGTTTAGAGGAAAATTCATAGCCTATCATGTATAAGAAAAGAGGTTGAAAATGAATGAGCACATTAATTCCAAGTTTAAAAAAGTCAAGGTCAACCTAAAGAACATAGAAGCTAGAAAAGAGTAAATATAACAGCAAAAATTAATAAAATAGACAAAAATACAAAACAGACGGTTGATCTAACAAAGTTTGGTCATTTGAAAAGTCCTATTAAAAGCTATTAACATTGATCATGAAGATAAGTGAAGGCAAAGACAATAATAGGAATAAAAAGGACACTTTGTTACAGATTTTACAAACATCAGAAGGGTAAAAAATGAAAGTTCTTATGTACAATTTTATGCCAATTATTTAAAAATTGAGATGATATGGCCAAATTCCTACAAAAACTGCCACCAAAAGAATAGAAATTTTGAAAAAATCTTACAACTTTTAAAGACTTTGAATCCACAGTTAGAACTTACCCATTAAAAAATTCAAGTCCAGTGGCTTCACTGGAAAAATCTAACAAATGTTTCAATAAAATTAACTCTAACTTTACACATCACCTTATAAATTTTACAAAGAAGGCACAACTTTGATAACAAAACTTGAAAGATCATTCCAAGAAAGGAAAATTATAAACCAATACTTCACATGATTGTAGGTAGAAAAGACTTAAAATAAATTAGTAAAGTGAAAGTTACAACAAATAAGAATGTTGGGTTTATTATATGGAAGAAATGGTTTCTTTGCTATTCAAAAATCAACCACTGTAATTCACTACATTAACAATACAAAGGAATAAAATCCTATAATCATCTTGATACATACAGAAAAGGTACAGATAAAAGTGAACATGCAATCTTAAAAATAAAAACAAAAAACCTAGAAAAAAGTAAGCAAAATAGAAATAAAAGAACAGTTTTCAGTCTTACTACAGTATTTTCAGAAACCTATAGCAACCATCATATTTATTAATAAAATAAGTATTTTTTAAAGGCTGTCTCTAAGGGCTACAAGCTGTTACCACTTGTATTTAAATGAAGGTGCTAAACAATGTGGTTCAACAAGACAACAAACAATTTAAAATAGTTAAAAATTAGAAAGAATAAAATAAAAATTACGAGTTAAAGATGCTTTGAATATGTATGTAGAAAGTCCAAAAGAATATAGGATAAATTACTAAAAAATTATTTATTAGTTTACTATGGTACAATGTTCAAAAATTAATCAGATATGTATATACCAGCAATAAAGTCTGAATAAGTGGAACTAAAAATTATATTATTTGTAATTAAAGTATCAAATGCCTAAGAATAAAGATGTGAAAGACCTCTACATGAAAGTCTATAAAACTTCTTTGAATGAAATAAAAAAAGATTAAATAAATGAACAAAATGTATCATGCTTCTTGATTGAAAGACTCAGTATTATAAAGATATAAATTCTTGTCTGATTGATTTAGAGATTTAGGTTTTTTTTGTGTGTGAGGAGGAATGAGAAAGAAAGCTAAGAGAGAGACAGAAGCTGAATATAAAATTTTTATAAAATTGCAAAAAGACAAAAGTAGCCAATACAATGTCCAAGAAGAAGAAAAAGACTGGTTCTCACTGACTGTAGCTTTACCCCAAATCATTGAAAATTATCCACATGTATCTTAACACTTGATTTATGCCCTGTTGGCACTGAAGTGCAACAGAATGAGAGGTCTCTTCAATAAGTACTACTAGGTCAATTTGGATATATATGAAAAATAAATTGTATTATACAAAAATCAATACCAAATGCCTTATAAATATAAAATATAAACAATAAGACACTGAAACAGAGAACAGGCTGACAGTGACCAGAGGGGAGGGAATTTCAGGGAAAAAGGGGAAAGGTTTATGGGAACAAATATAAAGGATACATGGACAAAAAGTAGGGGGGTTGGAAATGGGAGGGAGGTGGGGAGGAGTGGGTAGACTGGGATGGGAGTAAAAGACAGAAAACTGTACTTGGACAACAATTAAAATAAAATTTAAAAAAACAATAAAACTTCTAGAAATTAAGGTAAAGTAATATATCCATAAGGATTCTTGAACAAAGCAAAAAATGCATTAGCACAAAAGATTGATAAATTTCATTATAGTAATACTTAATAGTTCAAAAGACACCATTAAGAGAGTAAAAATACAAGCCACAATAAATGATACTTGCAGTATACATATCTAACAAGAATCAGCAATATATATTAATAACTTCTATAAAATAGATAATAATCAGAAAAATGGGTAAGAGACTTTATAAAAGATAACCAAGAAGCCAATAAATATGTAAAAAAGGTGGCAATCTCATTGGTGATCAGGGATATACAAACTAAGAAAAATGTAATACCACTTCATCACCACCAGAATGATTGAAACAAGGAAGTAGACAGTAGCAAGTGTTGCCAAGGATGTGGAGATCATAAAATGCTGTGCCCTGTTGTTGGGATTGTAAGTTTATTGAGTCACTTTGATAAATAATTCGATAGCATTTTTGAAAACTATCATATGCATATCTTAAGACTCAGCAATTCTACTTCTTAGGTAGGTACCCTAACGAAAAATATATGTACCAATTGACACGCACATGAGTGTTCATAGCAACATTATTTACAATAGCCAAAACTGGAAATAGACTAAACATTCTTGAAGAGTAGAATGTATAAATAAATTACGGTATATTCATATAATAAAAATAGTATACAGCAATGAAAATGAATAGATTTCATTCATAACACTATAAATGGATTTTACAAACTATATGCTGAGTAAAAGAATGCATTTTGTATGATAGTTTTACAAAAGCAGGAAACATGAATAGTAGTGCTTATGTTCTCTGAGTGGTTACCTTTGGGTTCAGAGAATAATGGTTGAGACGGGGCAATGGGTGCTGTGTCCCTGGGAATGCTCTAGTTTTCCCCAGGTAGTAATTGCACAGGTGTTCTATTACTGATAATTCATTGAGCTGCACCTTTAAATTTTATGCATTTTTCTATATGTAAATAATTTTACAATTTGAAAAACAAAATAAAATTAGAAAACAGAGAGAAGGGTGAGTTTAACAAAGACCATTGTTTTTTGTTCTCTTTTCTTTGTGTGCATATCTGAAAAAAAAAAGTCTTTTCATAGTTCAGGATGCTAAAAGAGACAATCAAGTAAAAGACAAGAAATTATCTGCTAAATTTAAAACATTCCCCCACTTTGTTAAGGCATGGCAGAAATTAGGTTGGCAATTCCTGACCTATTGGGTGTGCAAAGGTCTGAATCCAGAAATGGGTATTTTGATTCCAGTTGCACCTAGTGAGGATGAATCCCCCTGATATTTCTCTGTAGAAGCACGTGAAATTTATATTTTCCAAAGTGACCCCCCTAACGTAAGGAAAATGTTTCTACACAGATTTGTATTTTGATGTAACTAGTTTGCCACATCAAAAATATGTCAACCTTGCTATTGTATGTATTATCTTGTTTACAAAAGTTGTTAAAAGGGATAAAATAATATTTTGCCCTCAAGCAAGATTGTGAAACTTGATAAATTTATCTGAATCCAGCAATAATTCGTTGCTCTAAGTCTTACTTTGTGTGAATATATATGCATCTTTCTGTTTGCCTGAAAACATAAAAAGTAATTAATTGTTTTAAAATTCTACAATTTGGCTCTTGGTACATCAGCTTTTCATAGTTTTATGAACTCACAAAGTATTTATTATATAATTTGAGACTGTGAAACTCTTATGAATTACGATTAAAGAAAAAGAAGACAGAATTATTACTTTTCTGTATAAGCATTCTCTTTTCAAGAGTTGGATACTTTGTGGGCTATGAACGAAAGGGACGCTGGCACGATTCCCAGTCAGGGCACAGGCCTGGGTTGCAGGCGAGGCCCCCAGTGGCAGCCATGTGAGAGGCAACCACACACTAATGTTTCTCTCCTTCTCTTTCTCCCTCCCCCTCTCTCTAAAAATAAATAAATAAAATCTTAAAAAAAAAGATTTGGATCCTTATTGGAACCACGTTACTAGTAAAATGTCTAAAAACTAACAGAAAATTTCCAATATTAGAGAGGATTAAATATGTTCAATTAAGGTGGTCATTTGGTGTGTCAATAAATATTACAATGTTTCACACTTACAAAATAACAATTTAGAAAATATGAAGAAGTAAATTGTTATAAATTTGTCATTCCAGGTCAGTGTTCTATATTTAAGGATGGGATAGAACGTAAATATCTCCTAAATGCTTAAGGTATGTCAGTCATGTTTATATACTAATCTATTCTTTGAAGCTCATTTACAGAAAATCAAACTGGGTGAATGTGACAAGATTTGTAAATGTTTTATTTACTCATTTACTATTTTGGTGGAGCAAGCAGAAGTATAAGGAGAGGCATGTGAGCTACATCTATAGCTTCCCATTGGCCGCAGACTAGTAGGTCCACTATCTGAACCCATGTGTAAGGTAGGGCAGGTTTCTATAATGTGGCCTGTCATTGGTACAACCAAAGGCTATAAGTGGTAGGGAGAAATAACATCAAATCATAATTGTGTTATGTTGAGGAACTTGTTCCATTTACAATTATCTCTCAGCATTATTTTATCATAACATGAACAAAATCTCACTTTGGTTATACTAAGTCTCATTAAAATTATGAATCTATTTTTATAAATGGAAAGCAAATTTCATATTCCCTTTGGCAGGCAACAGATGCTAATTAAAATTATTAATGTTTCATTTATATTATACTGGTATTATAATTATTTTCTACTGCAAATGGTATGACTTTTATATGTATATTAACAAATACAACCTTTATTAACAAAAACTTTGCCCCCCATAATGTCAGTTTCAAACATTTTACTCTCCTATGACATCTACTTTAGAGCTTCCTTCCTCTATCAAATCTGCAGTCACAAAAGGAGATCTATCTAAGATTTATTTACCCTATCACCTTTTTACTGTCCCTCTCTACTTGCTTAGATATACTCCGCTCTTAACCAGCTTAAATTCAGTGATTTGTTAAAATCAATTCATTGCATTTTTCTTGAACTCCTTTGAAAGGAGCTGTATCGAAATAGAAACTCCCTTAAGTGCAACATCAAGAACATATGGATGTGCAGCACATACAGTGTTTATCACCAGTCCCCACCATGAATGGTTAATTCTTATTTCTCCAAGTACAGTGTCACTGGTGGTATGTAGGCATAATTGCTGCAAATCTTTCCCTAGGTACCATTTAATCAAGACTATTTTTTTTCTCCTGCATTAACTGCTTAGTATTCAATTACACTGGAAACATGATCATAGAAAAAATGAATATAGGGCTTTGCACTATATTTATTAAGAGCAACTTGATATACATAAACTCTTTTAAGGCAGATGAATAAATTTTTCAAAACACTAATTAGCAAAGCCCTTCTTTATGAAACTAGTTAACTCATCTTGAATTGGTAAATGTCCTCTTTTAAAGATTCTGAAATGACACAAATTAGAAGCTTCTTTCTATTTTTTGTAAGTTTTGGGGGGACTTCCAGTCAGATGACACCATAGGTAAACACAGCTCCATTCCTCACACAACCACATCAAAATTTCAACTAAAACAGAGAACAACCATCACTCAGAACCATCAGAAACCAAGTTGAATGGAAGTCTGACAACTACAGAATTAAAGAAACCACATCCACCTAGACTGGTAGGAGGGGTGCAGATGCAGAATGGGCAGGTCCCACATACACTCATGGTGGATAAAAATTTGGAAGAAATATCTCAGGAATGAGGAGTCCCAATCTCACACCAAAGCCCCCAGCCCAGGGTCCAGGTGCCAGGAAGAGAAGTTCCTATAACTTCTGGCTGCAAAAACCAGCGAGGATTGACTCAGTGGAAGAAACGAGTCCTAAGCAGTACTCCTTAAAGAACCCACACATGGACTTACTCAGTCTCACTCCCTTTGAGCTCCAGAGCCAGGGTAGTAGCTTGAAAAGCACCAGTGGCATACAGGGAGGAACTGAAGTGTCTGGTATCAAGGTGAGAGCTGGTGGCTGGAGTTCTCCAGACAACAAGGTGGGAAGAGGCCAATGTCCCTTTTCTGAAACCTCTCCCCACAAAGCCACTGAGCTGGGAGGTGGGTACTATATCTGAGAGTCCATCAATCTGACTAACACTGCTGGCCTCACCATGGAGATCCCTGAGACTCCACCTGACCCAACTTACAGTCCCACCCAAGTGCTTTTCCATATGAATGGCTGGTCTTGTCTCATGCTTCAAAACTTCCTCAATCCTATCAAACAAGCAACAGCCAGCCTCAGTGAGCCCCCAGCCCCTATATCTCTTGCTAAGTGATCCCAGCCTAGCACTAGCAGCAGCCAGCCTAGATTTACAGCTTGGCTTTGCCTGGGAATCTCCAAGCCTATAACAAGTAGAAGCCATCTCAGATTACTTTATTGCTCATGTATGGTGGCCTGGAAAAAACAAAGGTGGGGGCTGACCTTGCTCTGCACCACCCTGGAAACCACAGAGCCTGTGCACCCAGTGGACAGCTATAGACCATATCACACACCACCACCCTGCCCCCATGCAACTGATCCTCCACAGAGGGCGGAAGTTGGTGGTCAGTGGTCACAGCGAGTCCTTGCATCTGACTGGCCTGTGAAAATCCCTCCCATTCCCCTGCCACAGCAATCAATGATCAACTACAAGAGGAGTGTATACTTAGCCCATGTGAAGGATGCTCCTTGAGTGTCCAGTTTGGGTAATAGAAGACGCTGTGTCACTGGACCTTACAGAGCACCTACTACATTAGGCCACTGTATCAAGACAGAGAGTCAAAGTAGCTCTACCTAAGACATAAAGAAACACAGGAGGCTTCTAAAATTAACAAAGAAACATGTCCATGAAAGAACAGGTCAAAGTCCCCCCAAAAGAACTAAACAAGATGAAGATAAGCAATCTATCACTGCTCAAGGAACTTAGTGAAGACCTCAACAGCATAAAAGAGGTCCAGTCAGAAATGAAGGATACATTAATTGAAGTAAATGTCTATTTACAGGGAAATAACAGTAGAGTAGATGAAACTGAGAAGCATATGAATGATTTGGAACATAAGAAAGCAAAAAAGCAACCAATCAGAATAACCAGAAGAAAAAAGAATAAAAAAAAATGAAGGATCGTATAAGCAGCCTTTGGGACAACTTCAAATGGTTTAACATTCACATCATAGGGGTGCCAGAATGAGAAGAGAAAGAGTAAGAAATTGGAAATCTATTTGAAAAAATAATGAAAGAAAACTTCCCTAGTTTGGTGAAGGAAATAGACATGAAGTCCACAAAGCATAGAGTCCCAAACAAGATGGATGCAAAGAGGCCCACTCCAAGACACATCATAATTAAAATGCCAAAGGTTAAAGGTAAAAAAAGAATCTTAAAAACAGCAAGAGAAAAGAAATTAGTTATCTACAGGGGAGTTCCCATAAGACTGTGAGCTGATTTCTCAAAAGAAACTTTGCAGGCTAGAAAGTATTGGCAAGAAATATTGAAAGTTATGAAGCAGGGACCTACAACCAAGATTGCTCTACCCAGCAAAGCTACCCTTTAAAATCAGAGGGCAGATAAAGAGCTTCCCATACAAGAAAAGACTAAAGGAGTTCATCATCACCAAACCATTATTATATGAAATATTAAAGGGACTTATTTAAGTAAAAAAAAATATCAAAACTATGAACAATGCAATGGCAATACATACACATCTATTAAAAATTGAAACTAGAAAACAATCTAAGTAAACAAGGAGAACAGAGACAGAATCATGGATATGGAGAGTGTTTTGATGGTTGCCTGATGGGAGGGTGTGTGGGGGAATAGGTGAAGAGGTGAGGGGATTAAAAAGTACAAATACGTAGTTACAGAATAGCCATGGGGATGTAAAGCAGAGCATAGGAGTAGCCAAAGAACTTATACACATGACCCACCAACATGAACAATGATGTGGGGATTGCCTAAGGGAACAGGGGTGCTGGGTGGAGGGGGGCAAAGGGGGATAATTTAGGCCAACTCTAATAATGTAAGCAATAAAACATAATTAAAAAATAAGAGTCTTTTTTTAAGTTAAAGAAGCTTCTAAATGTTTGAAGTTGACCTGTTTAGTTGGAAGGCACAGTAGTGTCCAGAGCTTTTGTTGAGATATCCACTAATTCATATATTAGCATTTTATGGCATAAATGGTTCATGAGAGTAGGTTTAGTACAAAGTATAATGGATCAGAGCACCACATATTTTCATTGATTTTCCTATCATTTTTATTTGAAACAAAAGAAAATGTATCTGCTTAACTCTTTTTCTGTTTCTTTTCCCAATATCTATTAAAAGAACCCTTGTAAATTTCAATGGTAAAAGTAAGACTGTATTTTCATGGACATGTTAATAGATGTTTTGTTCTATAAGTTCAAGATTTTGGTAAAATAGTTAAGTGTATAGTATTCAAAATTTTTCTACCTGATATGAAAACACTAACATATTTGAGATTTTAGTAGTTTTTTTCAAAATGGGGAAAGATATCCTAACAAAGCTCAGAAATCTTCAGAAAATTTTCAGGAGGTTTGGTTCAGGAATGCTTTGCAATCTCTAATATCAATTTATATGTTATCCTTTTGTTTTCTCATCTTTACCATATGTGGTGTTTAATACAGTACTTGACTGATACTTTAGGTGATTCTATTTTTAATATAGCAAGATATAGCAATTCCTTTGTGTTCATTAAAAAAAAACAACAGAGTGCATACTCTGAGCAAGGAAAATATATTGTGATTCTTCAAATGTATTCAAATACCATCTTATGGAGGTCTCAAAAATTATTCTTTCTGTTTTTTGCACTATTTTTCTTGTTACCTACTGATGTCACCACAAACCTGGCCATGAAATGAGGGCTGAAAAGCACTCAAGGAGGAAGTGTCTGCATGACTACTCATTTATCAAACAGCGTGAAGCAAGGCTGCAGTTGAGTCAGGCCTGCCACTCTCTAGTGACGTATGAGCTTTTAATGTTTTAAAATAATTATAGCAAGGCCTAAGCCACTATTTAAAACTACTGTATAAATTCTAGTGTCATTATCAGTGCCATCCGTCATGAAATCAATCAGTTGTTCAAAGGAAAACTGCCCCCATTTTGCCAGTCCCAGGGGCATGAACATGCAAAGGGTAAACAACAGTTGCCAACAGGAGTCAAAAGTAAAATAGATCACAAAGTGAAATTTTTAATTCTGGAATTTCTGAAATTCATTCTTTTAAAATTTATTTATTTATGTATTTATGTATGTATTTATTTATTTAATTTATAGAGAGAGGGGAAGGAAGGGAGAAAGAGAAGGAGAGAAACATTTATTGGTTACCTCTTACACGTGCCCCAACTGGCATGGAACCTGCAACCCAGACGCGTACCCTGACCAGGAATCGACCGACAGCCTTTCACTTTGCAGGATGATGCCCAACCAACTGACCCATTCCGGTCAGTTCTGAGACTGGTTCTTAAACGTAGCCTCATGTGAAGTGTTTCACGATTTCCACAAGGCACTTAATCATTGTCAATAGACACTTAATCAGTTGAAATCATGGTAAGAGAGCCAGGTGTTAAGTCTAAAGTAAATTTTTAAAGCATCAAAATGCTATTCAAATACGGCAACTTGTTAACTATGGCTAGAGATTAGTTTCAAATCCTAACTCATTTATTGAACACATATTAAGATTTACAATTTGATAGGGAAATGGAGGGTAATTTTGCATTTTGAATTTAGGCTTTCAAAAACAATTTCAGCCTTCCTAATTTTGAACTTTTTCCCCGTTTCACATAGTTCTTATGGTTAAGTTCGTAGGAGGTGATCTTAAAGAGCAGAAGAGAAAAATGAATTTCTTTCCAGGATCTTCCAGTCTACTCTTTTTAATAATTGGTTGGAAAATGCCTAAAGAAATGAGATTGTGGTGTGCTGTTGTTACAGGAAATGTATTGGGATAAAATATAAACATTTTAATAGCATATGGGCTCTATTCAGATAGATTTCAGTAAGAAATACAGACAGATCTTTAATTAAAGAACATAAAATAATTCACATCATAAACAGGGATTTTTAAAAAGATTTTAGTTTTATTTATTTTTAGAGAGGGAAGGTAGGGAGAGAGAGAGAGAGAAGCATCAATGTGCGGTTGCTGGGGACCTGGCCTGCAACCCAGGTATGTGCCCCGACTGGGAATCAAACCTAAGACACTTTGGTTCACAGCCCGCACTCAATCCACTGAGCCAGGGTTATAAACAGGGATTTTTACTACACTGATGACTGAATAAGCAAATGTGTGTGAACCACAGACTGCATATCTGTGTGTCTGTGAATGCAAATACGTTAAGCTGAGTGCATTTTACAATTCTAAGTGCAGCTTAATGACATTACTTAAAAAATATCTTCTCCCTCTGTTTTAATGTGCTACTTGGGTGTAGTTTCTACATTCTCCCAGGAAATTCTGAAGGCATTTTCAACCTAGAGCCTCTTCAGTCACTGAGTGTTTTGGGACTTGGGTTGAACTGGCGAGCAATGGAAAAATCAGGAAAAAGGTTTGTGTTGCTGGGCTGAATTGGGAAATCAAATCCATGGGTATAACCAAGTAGGGGGTGAGGTCAGGGAACAAAGGGATTAGGGTGAAGTTGCAAAACAAACAAAATCTATTAAACTCAAGGCAAAATCAGGAAGTAATAGATTATAAAGCAAATGTCAGGAAACAAAATAATAGTCTCTATTTGTTGAGGATTTACTAATGCATCAGGCATTGAGTTAAGTGTTTTATAAGCATTTTCTTATTAATCTTCATAACAGCCTTGTGAAATGATTAGCAAACCAAGGTTTGGTTTCCTCAGCAAAGGTCCAGATAAAAGAATAGGGACAGATGGTTTATCTTCACAGAGTCACATAGGTGAGGGAAACAACCAGGCAGGTATCAGAGAATCCAGGAAGCTTGTGGTGTCTGCTCCACATACATTTCTTACCTCAGGGGTTCTGATTCACTACTGCTACTTCACTTTCTGCCTTTGTTCTCCTCAGGGATAAGACTGATAAGGTTTTATTGTAGGCCTCTAGGCCAAAAAATTCAGGACAAATTTAAGCAAACAAAATAAAAAAGATAGTTTAGATTTCCCAAATACTCAGGAAAAATCCCCATTATTCTGTTTTGGAAATAATTTACTAAGATCAAGGTACTTAGATGGAAGTACATATCAACTTAAAACATAAGCTTTATCGATGATCTCAGAAGATTTGATATATCAAGAAGATAAAAGGAAGGTGATATTGCAAAGATAAGAGATTCTGATAACGAATAAATAATAGAAAAAATAGGTGCAGATTTCTCAGTCTTCTGGGAGGTGGGCTGTGAATCTATTATACTTTAACTTTATTCTTAGGATATATCAAAACACATATACTTTAATTTTAATGGTGACATAATAAATTTTAACTGAATCATTAAATAATTTTAAGAAATTATTGAAACTGTAAATAGCGACAAATTTTCTTTTGAAATTACATTGACAGATAACTTTCTCACTAACTTTAGACACAATGGGTTATAGGCAGGTGAATAAAACTTCCAATATTTTACATGCAAACAAAATGGTGAGTTAGTTTTGTGTTCTCCCTTTCCCTGAAGACATTTGTTCAACTTGGATCTCTATAGAGGTTTACCAAAAATAGAAAAAAATATATATCCTTTCTTCTCCCAAGTTTCAAAAACTTAGAATTTTCTTCTGTGCCTATATGGCAATAGGCAAGAGACTCCTGCAATTGTGTGAGAATTCAAGCTGTTATTCTAACAGACATGCTGAGGAGTTTTTTGTGAGGGTATTATCAGGGGAATGGTTTCAGTATTAATTGTATTCATCTGACTTGGATCTTAGGCAATCTCCTACAACTTTCCTTTTTATTTATGTTATCATGTTGCTCATGGTACTTACTCTAACTCTACTGTGGAATGAACTTTTCAGTGGACGATTCTTTATAAAATAGTTGACACTTGCAGACAAATAATGAAATCCAACCTGATCCTTGGATGACATTTTTGTGGTTTAATGTGCCACCTTTGAGAGTCTTTCTCTGCCTGATAATCTTTGATAACTCTGGAAATAACAACCTGAGGATTATTTGATATCTCATATATTTTAAATGAAATAAAAGTTACAATGATAGGATGAGTTCATTTAGGTAAATTTTGCTTAGCTACCTTTTTCTTTGGTTTTCTCTCTAAGGACTTTTTGGATGTTTCTTCCCACCAATTAGCATTTTGAACAACACAATCCTCCTTCATACTTTGGTATGTAAAGGTTTTTGTTCCTATATTTTAAATTGTTGTAATTGCCTCACTGAATTACATGATATAATTTTATACCTTTATAAATACCAGTAATAGCCCTGGCTGGCATAGCTCAGTGGATTGAGTGCAGGCTGCGAACCAGGCATCGCAGGTTCGATTCCCAGTCAGGGCACATGCCTAGGTTGCAGGCCATGGCCCCCAGCAACCACACATTGATGTTTCTCTCTCTCTCTCTCTTTCTCTCTCCCTTCCCTCTCTAAAAATAAATAAATAAAATCTTTAAAAAACAAACAAACCAAAAAAAAGGCAGTATAAAACAAAATTATTTAAATACCAGTAATACACATTTAAGTGGTTGAACTTATAGTTTAAATTTTGTCTGTGTTCTGAACATTTAAGTTTAAAATGGCAGATTCTAAACTGTTTTGCCCAAATAATATAGTGTTTTAAGTGTTATAGTGTTGTCATGCTTTAGGGCCAAGCAATTTCATTCATCTGAATATGTTTAAGTATGTTCTAGATATCTAGTGAAATAATGTAAAGTTTAATTTTATATTACATTGTTAACTGTGGTTTTTATAAGTAAATCCTTTAAAGTTGTATTAAAATCCATATATTACTAATTATTAAAAATGTGTAACTATGTAGGATGGTGAAATTTTTGGCTGAAAGTTACAAAATTTTAGAAGTGTGTATATTCCTATATCATTTAACTCAGAAGATGAATATCTCACATAATTTCTTAAAAAGATAACCAAAGGCATGTAATGATAGGCAATTCGACAAAACAAATTATATATATATATATGTGTGTGTGTGTGTGTGTGTGTGTGTGTGTATGCATGCTGTGTGTGTACATCCACATATATAATATAGATTTTTATGTAGATGGTAAATAAAGCTACAAGAGAATACATAAAGGAATAAATCAATGTTCAGGATATACTATTAGTTTAATTTAAAAATTACTATATAGAGTATGAAACTATTGTATATTTATATACTAATACATTTCCTGTATAATGACACCCAGTCAGGTTCTAAATCTTGTCGAATTTATTTCATTTCGGCCTTCTTTTTCTATTCTTACTTTTACTTTGTTCTTGTGGTGGTGGTTCATGTTCTTCAGGCCAGCACCATGTCAGTTAGCCTCCTTTAACAGTCTGTCATAATTTCCAGACCATCCTTCACATTGTCTCTAAATAGCACAGATTGCTTAGCTATTTGGATGAAATGCTATTGTTCAATTTTTAAGGATAAGGTCCATTCTAACCAAACTCTTTCATTGTAATTTTCATTGTTTCTCCGAGGGGTGCAGGGATGCTGTGCTACTTCCTGTGGAGAGTTACATTCCACCAGACCATTTGCTGATAAAGTTCTAATTGGGATGAATAAAATATTAAATTTGGAAGAAGAAATGACAATGTTTAAGCTGATGAATATAAAGTACTTTTTTTAATGAAAAAATACAACTATGAGAATTGTATCAAGTTTAAGTTTCCACTTGTTCTGTGTTAAGGGGGAGTTTTCCAGCTAAAGCATCTTGATAAGCACTGATGTGCCAAACTGAAGATCAAAGGTACCAGATCAAAGCACTTAAAGATCTGCCTGGGAGGATCCCCTAAGCTTCACCTGAGTCTTCAAACCTCTCAGACCTGGTACAGGATTCCTACCATCTCTTTGTTTTGTTTTGTTTTTTAACTTAGTCAACAATGTATTAAAAATGAACTAGAGAGTAATAGAGTGAAGCACTGTTGGAAAAAACCTTTCTTTACTTTTTTTAAGATTTTATTTATTTATTTTTAGAGAGAGGGGAAGAGAAGGAGAAAGAGGAGGGGAGAACTACCAATGTGTGTTTGCTCCTCACACTCCCCATACTTGTCCCTGGCCCACAACCCAGACATGTGCCAGTGACTGGGAATTGAACTGGTGACCTTCTGGTTTGCAGTCCATGCTCAATCCACTGAGCTACACCAGCCAGGGGGAGAAAAAGCCTTTCTAATGAGGAGATAGTGTAAAAGTTGGAGATGGTGGCATTATTTTTCTCACCACCTCTGTATCCTTCAGCAAGATTATCAAAATATCATTTGTACAAAAGCAAAAGAAAGGAGAAAAGATAACATTTAAAATTTTTTCCAAGAAATGTGTTGTATTTTATTTCATTAATGACACATGTTGCAATTTAAGAAATAAAGCTATATATTTTTTAAAGATTTATTTATTTTTAGAGAGGGAAGGGAGGGAGAAAGAAAGAGAGAAACATCAATGTGTGGTTGCTGGGGGCCATGGCCTGCAACCCAGGCAAGTGCCCTGACTGGGAATTGAACCTGCGATGCCTGGTTCACAGCCTGCACTCAATCCACTGAGCTATGCCAGCCAGGGCTTAAATTTATATTTTTAAAAAGTGAATTCGTATCTTTATTCTACATGGCTTTTCTCATTTTTCACTGTCTTTGAATTTTCTGATTTCAAATATTTTTAATTATGTTGTCAAAAGACATACATTCAATTAGACAAAATGCACACCTAATAAACATCGTTTTCTGGTTTATTTTAATATCATTTAAATATTGAGCTGCATTTTAAACACATCATGAAGAAAAAGAAAATATACATAAACAATAAAAAATTAAAATTAAAAAATATATATAAAATGTGTAATTTTAAATGAAGATGGTTCTTACTTGAACTGTTTAATAGTTAAAAGCAAAAACAAAAAATGAAAAATGATGTAGCTTATAGAATTTTTTGTTTATGAATATGATTTATTTTGGTTACTCTCTGCTACCTGTGCATTATATAATATTTGCTGAACTTTATCAATTAGTATTGTAGAGCATACTAAACTATAATCCCATACCAGGAGGAGATATTCTCCTAAAAGAGAAATATAAATATAATGATGAGTTATAAACTCATAACACTTCATAATTGTATTTTCTTGGTATATGGAATTATCTACACTTTGGATATTTGCTTATGTAATTATTTACAATTTTCTCAGTTAATAAGTTACCCAAATTCAATGATTGTCTCATATTTGAGGTTTAAACTGCATTGCAATCAAGTCTTGGAGTGAAATAAGTAAGCATAGCCAGCTTACAAGTTTGACCTCTGCAATTACTGTTAATTCTCCAAGCTTTCCTGGGTGTAAACGCATGTTAAATTGCCTTTTAGTGCCAGAAATGACTCTTTCTCAGCCAAAATATTCTTTTTTTGGTTCATCAGTTAGATATGTATTCCAGGTAATTTAATAGCCCAAAAGTTACTCCAATTCAAAGTGTCCGCTTTACACACTGCTTGTGGCCAGCTTCATTATCGGACATTATTATTTTAAAAGATGTGTTTCTAGTCCTAAAGTCAGTGTTAATGCTGATTCTTGTAATGAATTATTCAGGTCATCAATATAATTTCAGACTTGCTTAACCTAATTCAAGTCAGCATTTGTAGAATGTCAATTGGGTCAATACTAGCTCAGAAGAAAAAAAATCAATGAACATCAGGGTAAACATTTTAATTTTTACTTTTTAACCTAAACCATTTCCTGTAGCTGATTTTCTAAAAGTGTATTCAGTTTTCTTACAGTGTCACTGGTCTATACAACTATTTGCAACAACTATAGGGGGACCAGTTGCACTATTTCCTGGTATCAAGAGAAGATTTGACCTTGTTTTTCCTCTGGCTTGGAGATTAAGTACAGCCCCAGTGGATAAACTGCACATCATTTTCAAAGGAAGGTTTTCTGGGGGGAAATGCTGAGTTTACAAATTCCTACTGTGGCTAAAGCTAATGTCTATTTAATCTTTTACTCCAGATGGCCTTTTGTGACAAAATAACTGTGGATTTAAAAATTGAGAAATTTTTTAATCAAAGAACTGGTCTTGCTGAGAAAAATTGGGAGTAAAATGTTATTGATTTATTTTTCTGTGAGAGAAGCAAGAGTCCAGAGTTACTATCAATGTGAGCAGATTTGAAGATTTGGGGGGTTAAGGAGGGATATGTATAAATTTCATGTAAATAAGAGTAATAAAGAATCTTCAGTTCCTTCACAGAAAGAATTTTCTATAGAGATGTTTATAACTGATGATTTAGGAACAAGGGACTTACTTAATTCTATCCTGAAAGACATTATTAGCAGTTTAGTGTGTATAGAAAAAATTATATGTATATTAAACATTATATATATTACATGCATTAAGAAAATAAATTAATTTATGTAAAATACTATTTATTGTTCCCAGAAAAATAACAGGAAGTTGACTGAGAAGGAAGAAGTAAACCGAGAATGCCATAACTTTTTTTTTTAATTTTAATCATTGTTCAAGTACAGTTTTCTCCCCCCTACTCCCATTCCAGCCCACCCACCCAACCCTCCCCCCTTCCCCTAGTTTTTGTCCATGTGTCCTCCAAATTTGTTCCTGTAAACCCTACCCATTCCCCCCTGAAATTCCCTCTTCTCTCCCCTCTGGTCACTGTCAGACTATCCCCTATTTCAGTGTCTTTGGTTATATTTTGCTAGTTTTTTTTTGTTTTGTTTTGTTTTGTTGTTTAGATTCCTGTTAAAGGTGATATCATGTGGTATTTGTCTTTCACTGCCTGGCTTGTTTCGCTTAGCATAATGCTTTCCAGCTCCATCCATGCTGTTGCATAGGGTAGGAGCTCCTTCTTTCTTTCTGCTGCATAGAATTCCATTGTGTAAATGTACCATAGTTTTTTGGTCCATTCATTTACTGATGGGCATCTAGGTTGCTTCCAGCACCTAGCTATTGTAAATTGTGCTGCTATGAACATTGGGATGCATAGGTTCTTTTGAATTGGTGTTTTAGTATCCTTAGGATAGAGTCCCAGCAGTGGGATTGCCGGGTCAAAAGGCAGATCCATTTTTAGTTTTCTGAGGAAGTTCCAAACTGCTTTCCATAGTGGTTGTACCAGTCTGCAGTCCCACCAACAGTGCACTAGGGACCCCCTTTCTCCACAGCCTCTCCAACACTTGTTTGTTGCTTTGTTTATGATGGCCATTCTGACTGGTGTGAAGTGGTATCTCATTGTGGTTTTAATCTGGAGAATGCCATAACTTTTTTTCTTCTCTTTGTTCCCTCCTAACCAAGAGCACCGGGGAAGGCTACTTAGAAAAGAATGGTTTTCTTCAGGGGCTGTCGCTACAAATAAAGCTGGGAATAATATGAACCTCTTGTCTTACTGTTGATATGTTGTCTGTAGTGGATAACCATGTTTTCTTGATCTGCTGAGTAGAAAGGAGTATGGCTGGATCTTGGAGCTAAGGTTTTTTAAAGGTTCAAAGGATGGATATATTTTGAAATCAACATATATCTACTTACATAGCTAAACAGTCATTCCACTACAAAATATATATAATCTACAGTTTTCTTTGTAAAAAATATTAACTCTTCAATTATGCTGGAGAATTTGAAAACAGCACAGATAGAATAATTTGTCAGTTAATGTCCTTCATAACAGTTTGTATTTGTCAAAATTTTTGTCCTGCCACTCTTCTGCTTAAAACACTTCAGTGATTCTTCATCTTTTCAGAGTAGAAGCTAAAGTCTACATTGTCAATCTCATCTGCAGTCATGGCCCTCCTAACCTCACCTGCTAGTAAGCTATTCTTCTGGCCTCTTAAAGAAGGCCCTTTGCCTAAGTAGTTCCCTGTACCTGACCAGCATTATTCCACATATCTACACAACACAGGTTTTTCCTCCCCTCCAGGTTTTTGCTCCAACATAAAATTCTCACAGAGGGTTAGTTCACTGAAAATTGCAACTCTTCCACATATACTTGTAATTCCTCTCACTCTGAGCTACTTTTTATGTAAAATAGGTACATTTTATTGTATATAAAATTATATCTGATTAAAAATGATTTTTAAAACAGTAGGCTAAAAGTTATAAAATTTTATACAAAAATTCTATAGAATATTGAATGAAATTCTAGAATTTCTATTTTTATACCCTTTATGCCTGCCCTCTCTTTTTATTATTGTAATTGTTGTTTAAGTACAGTTTTCTGTCTTTTTCTCCCATCCCAGCCCATCCCCCGAGTCCTCCCCACCTCCCTATTTCCATCCACCCCTCTAGTTTTTGTCCATTTGTCCTTTATACTTGTTCCTGTAAACCCTTCCCCTTTTCCCCTGAAATTCCCTCCTTTCTCCCCTCTGGTAACTGTCAGCCTGTTCTCTATTTCAATGTCTTTGGCTATATTTTGCTTGCTTGTTTGTTTTGTTGTTTAGGTCCTGTTAAAGGTGAGATCATATGGTATTTGTCTTTCACTGCTTGTCTTATTTTGCTTAGCATAATGCTTTCCAATTCCATCCATGCTGTCTCAAAGGGTACGGCTCCTTCTTTCTTTTTTAATGGTGTTTGAGTTCTGATATACACTATAATTTATTCATTTACCATGCTTATTTTTCTTCCCTGTCTTCCTTCACTAGAATATACAATCCATGAGGGCCTGAATCTCTATTTTTTTCTCATTCAGATATCCCAGGAAGCTTGAGTAATGTTTGTCACATTATAAGCATTTCATAAATGTTGAATATACTAATGATTTTTAATTTGGACACAAAACACTTAGTTTTAGGGTACATAAAACATGTTTAATCTGAAAGTAAATGTTTCAATTTATACAGTGTACATTAAGACACTCAGCTGAAGGGATATGTATCACAGGGGAATTGAGACATGTAATACAGCTCTCCTGTATTCCCTAAGACATTTAATGAAAAAAAATGCATTTGCCTAATTAGTGCTTTGTCTAATGAAACAAATGTACTATAATTCCAAAAACAGATTCTGCATGTTATTTCCTCAGCAGAATAAACTGGCTACCTGAAAAGCAACAATCACATTTCGCTTATTCCAATATCTGTTTCAGCAATGAATGCATGACAAACCTAAAACTCTCCTTTGTTCAAGATAGCATTAAATAAAGGAAGTTTATTCCCAATGCAAAATTTGTAGCCAGCGGTATAGTTAATTAAGAGAAAATGTCAATAGAACTTAACATTGTCACAAGATAATGGTTCCTGCTGCTAGATATATGTCAAGAGAAAGATAAATAAGATGGAGTGATTTATTAAGCAGTGCCACACTCCAGACAATGCATTTCTAGAGGATTATAACACTCCTTGGGTGGTGATGTAAGGCAGGGGACTGAACACTAAGTAACTTAACTTTTTCAATAGTATAAAAATAATACAGAAATATGATGCTTCTAGACAGTCTTTGTTGATATAGCAAAATTACTTTTCTATTTAGAAAGAAGGAAGAGACCATCATGACATTAAATAGGATCATTAGAATAGAATGCCATCAACAATTCCTTATGACTTTGCAGATAACTTAGTTATATGAAGAAGTTAAACAATTTCAAAATTTGGGAGCCAAAAATTTAGGACCACCTCTGTTTACAATATAGGCATCTTAAAAAATTCTATTTCAAGTAACAAATGATTGCTGCTTTAGGAAATTGGTAATTTTTCTCAGCAAAATTGTATTAAAATAATATTTGGAAAAATATCCAAATGTCTTTTATACCTCTTTAATAATTTTAATAATGTAATACAATTTTTAAAGTTATTAACATTGATCAAATAATACCAAAGATGGCTTTAATTTAGAGTCAACCTTTTAAACACTGGATTGGCATATTCTTTAAATTTAACTCAGAATATTATCATATGCTTTGATTTTTCTCAGTTCAAAGTCACAAATTTTACTAATGAGATATTCATCTTAAAATTAACTTTATATCTGGTATATATTCCAGGACTGCAATAACATAAAATAATGGAATCATACATTAAACTATATTATTTGTAACTTTCCTATGCATTATACTATACTTCAAAAGTATTTGCAATGTGTTACATATGTGTTAACAATGAAACCATAGTTTAGCAATTCTCTTAAGTTCAAAGGCATTCTATCAATTAAACAACAAAATTTAGTGTAGTATTTAACACTGGTTATATTTAAATAGTAGAAAAGATTGTGTTTAGTCTTATTAATATAATCTAACATCAAATAGTTATTGGCATTGCAAAAGAATGAAACTGAAACACTATCTTATACCATACACAAAATTTAACTTAAATAAATTAAAGACTTGAATGTAATACAAAATTCCTAAAAGAAAATATAGGCGATAAGCATTTTGACATTGGTTTTAGAGATCATTTTTGGGGGGTCTGACACCTAAAGCAAAGACAAAATAAAGAAGTGGGACAACATCAAACTAAAAACCTTCTGCATAGAAAATAGACTGATGGTTACCAGAGGGGAGGAAGGTTGGAAGACTGGGATCAAAAGGAGAAGGGATTCAGAACTACAAACTGGTAGTTACAAAATAGTCATGGATATGTGAAGTACAGCATAGGGAATATAGTAAATGATATTCTAATAACTATGCATGGTGCCAGGTGAGTACTTGATATATCAGAGGGATCACTTTGTAAAGTATATGAATTTCTAACCACCATACTGTATACATGAAACTAATATACAATGACATTGATGTCAAAAAAACAGAAAACAAGGAACAAAAGATTTCTGCAAGTGCTGGAAGCAACCTAAGAGCCCATTGGTAAATGAATGGATTAAAAATCTATGGTATATTTACAGGATGGAATACTATGCAGCAGAAAGAAAGGAGCTCCTACCCTTTGTGACAGCATGGATGGAACTGGAGAGCATTATGCTAAGTGAAGTAAGCCAGGCAGTGAAAGACAAATACCATATCATCTCACCTTTAAGTGGAACCTAATCAACAAAACAAACAAGCAAACAAAATATCACCAGAGACATTGAAATCAAGAACAATCTGACAGTTACCAGAGGTGAGGTGGGAGGGGATAATGGAGGGGAAGAGAGGAAGAGATTTCAAGAACAACTATAAAGGACACATGGACAAAACAGACAAAACCAAAGGCAGGTGGAATGAGGGGAGGGAGGTGAGGATGGCTGGGGTGGGGGTTAGTGGTGGAGGAAAAATGGAGACAACTGCACTTGAACAACAATAAAATTAAATTAAAAAATAATAATTAAAAAAAAAACTTCTGCAAAGCAAAGAAAATCATCAACAATGACAACAACAAAAAAAACAAACCAACCTACTGAAGGTGAGAAAATGTTTGCAAATCACATATCTTTTTTTAAAGATTATTTTTATTTATTTTATTTTTAGAGAGGGAAGGGAGGGAGATTAAGAGAGAGAGAGAAACATCAATGTGCAGTTGCTGGGGGTTATGGCCTGCAAGCCAGGCATGTACCCTGGCTGGGAATTGAACCTGCGACACTTTGGTTCCCAGCCCACACTCAATCCACTGAGCTATGCCAGCCAGGGCTGCAAATCACATATCTTATAAGGGGTTAATATTCAAAACCTATAAAGAACTCAGACAATAGAAAAAAAAACTGTTTTAATAAACTGGGCAAAGAATCTAAATAGACATTTTTTTTCAAATAAAATGCCCCCAAAGTACTTAATATAAATAGAAGCATCCTCAGTCAAAGCTTATAATTCCATTCAATTTGGGTTCATAATTTGTTGCATCTCTGGCCATGTCATACTATACACAATTTATTACAAATCCTGTGTGGTAATGATGTGCTTACACAGGGAAAAATGCTCTTATTGTTTTCATATCTAGTTGAATAAAAAACTTGTTATGAATTTGTTAGCATATGGTTTTTACTATAAGCATTTTCTTTAGCTAGATTAGCTTTCCTAATAGATTTCATTATACCTAATTACAATATGCTTCCTTAAAATAATGCTTATTTTCTGTGAGACAGTAATGCATTAAAATATTGTAATAATAAAGCATTAAAAATATGGCTGATTCCATTCCTCACTGTGGCCTGTAAAAACAATAAGGAAATAATAATTATAATGTTGAGTGCCTATTTTGTGTCATGCACACAATTTGAAGTGTTTTATATTTATGAATTCTTAATTTTTCAAATACCGGTTGAAGTATGTAATTATTAGCTGAGGAACTGAGGCATCTAGAGGTTAAGAAACTTGTCGAATATCACGTAACAAGTAAGTGGTAGATTATAGGATTTAAAATTGAGCTATTCCTCAAGAAAATACAGATATGAAAACAGTTGCTTAACTAGATATTTATATTGAAGAACCATACAATACTATAGCTAAAAGAAAATTTTAAGATAATCTGACATTTTATTTTATAGCTCAGAAAGTAAAGATCAAGTAAGTTAATTGGACATTTCTTTCATTGTCACTAAGTAAAAAAATTAGTTCCTACTGTGTTCCTTTCCTTTCTTTTCTTTCTTTTTCTTTTTTGTTTTTACTCATCTGAAGGCATTTTTTCATTGCTTTTAGAAAGAGAGGGAGAGAGAAACTTCAACGGGAGAGACAAACATTAATTGGTGCCTTCTTATATGTAAGAAGGGATTGAAACCTTAACCTGGGTATATGCCCTGGCCAGGAATAGACCTCACAACTTTTGGCCTATAAGATGTCAGTCCAACCAACTGAACCACACTGGCCAGGGCTGTGTTCCTTTCTTTAACAGCTCAGGAGTAGATATGTATTTGACCTAGTTCAACATGCCAAATAGCAGCATATCTAAAAATTCCATGCTCACTGCAATTTGTGCTTTCCTCAGCATGATAATTATTATCAGGTCGACCAAAAAGTCCATTTAGTTATTTTCTGTACTATGGCTTTAGTAGTGCTTAGTTGTCTTTAACTTCATTTGAAACAATTTTTAATTTTTTTAATTTATTTTTTTAAAAGAGAATTCTTTTTTTTAAGATTTTATTTATTTATTTTTAGAGAGGGAAGAGAGGGAGAAAGAGAGAGAGAGAAACATCAATGTGTGGTTGCTGGGGCCTGTGGCCTGCAATCCAGGCATGTGCCCTGACTGGGAATCGAACCTGCGACATTTTGTTTCACAGCCCGCGCTCAATCCACTGAGCTATGCCAGCCAGGGCTGAAACAATTTTTTAGATTGTATTGTGACAGCTCTCATATCATCATGCATTTAAAAAAAATTATCAAAATTGGTGAATTTTTGTGCAGCTATTATTGATGGTGGAAGAAAATATTCAACATTTCACCACATTATGCTTTATTATTTTAAGAAAACTAAAAATGCTACTGAAACACACACACAAAAAGATTTGTGCAGTGATGGAGAAGGTACTGTGACTGAACAAGTTAAAAGTGAAGTTTCTTGGTACTATTGATATTTTGATCAAATAATTTTTTTTGTTTTTTAAATAATAGTGTTTTATTTCTTTTTAAAAAAGATTATTTGTTTATTTTTAGAGAGAGGGGAAGGGAAGGAGAAAGAGAGGGAGAGAAATATTAATGTGTGGTTCCCTCTCATGCACCCCTTACTGGGGCCTGGCCTTCAACCCAGGCATGTGCCCTGACTGGGAATCAAACTGGTGGCCCTTTGGTTCACAGCCCACACTCAGTCTACTGAGCTACACCAGCCAGGGCTAACCAAATAATTTTTTTGCTATGGGGCTGTCCTAGGCATTGGAAGATGTTTAGCAGCGCCCCTGCCCTTTACTCACTAGAAGTCCATAGCAGGAGAAAGCTGACATATTCAAAATATCCAAATCAATCAAGTTATTGTGAAAATAAAAAATGTGTCTTTTAGTTTACAGAAAAAGTGTAACAGACCTTTTGGCCAACCCAATATTCTATGATGGAGCTGTGTGTTTATTTATTCCTCTTGTATGTTGAAAGCTCCATGAAGATAGACAGTGCTGTCCTACCCACCCTTGTGAGTAGGATAATAATTCTTATTTAATGTCCCAGAAAATATTACCAAGAGCATGGAGAATTTTTAAAAGTAAAGACAGAAGGATACTTGTAGGACATGCTGAATTAGAGCTTAAACAATGGATATAACCATTAAGTGCTAGAAAACAACTGAAGCAGACAGAACAAACTGGGTAGCTATCCCAAATGGATAGTTACTTTAGAGTCTGAGAGAGAGTTGTAAATAAAGAAACTCTGTACATTTTGGTCACAACCACAAATCATAGAGTAATTCTGTGTGTCCACATTTTATGTGAAAGTTGGGTCATGCACTCGTATTTTGTTGTATCTTGATAGTGCAAGGAACAATTGCCATCAAAAAGTGTAATATATAGATAAAGGACACTGATATATGAGATCTGTCTAGAAAACGTCAAACCACTCTTTTTTTTAAGCAGCTAAATATTCCCATTTATTTCTATGTATTATTACTTTAGCTTAATCTTGCTTATTAAGTAACATGACTTTAGTTAATCAATACATTGTTTAATCCACTGCGATGTAATGAATACAATTTAGACATAAAATTATTATGTAATACTGAACACATAGAAATTTATAATTTCTTTTGTTTTTTTAAATTTTTTTACTTTTTGTTGCTGTTCAATAATAATTGTCCCCATTTTTCCTCTGTTACTTTCCCCTGCCCTACCCACCCCTACCTCCCACATTCAGTCATATCCCTCCCCGTTGTCCATGTCCATGGGTCATTTATACATGTTCCTTGACTTGATTCTTCCCCTTCTTTCCCCAGTTACCCTTATCCCCCTTCCCCTCTGGTTACTGTCTGTTGTTTATCACAATGTCTCTGGTTCTATTTTGCTCATTTATTTGTCTGGTTGATTAGGTTCCACCTATAGGTGAGATCATATGGTATTTTCTTTGACCTTCTGGCTTATTTCACTTAATGCTCTCCAGTTCCATGAATGCTTTTACAAGGGGTAGGAGCTCCCTTTTTTCTGTCTGCTGCATAGTACTCCACTGTGTAAATGTACCAGTTTATTGATCCACTCATTTACTGGTGGGCATTTAGGCTATTTATAGCACTTGGCTATTCTAAATTGTGCTGCTATGAACATTGGGGTGCATAGGTTCTTTTGAAATGGTGTTTCAGGATTCTTAGGGTATAGTCCCAGCAGTGAAAATGCCAAGTCAAAAGGCAATTCCATTTTTAGTGTTTTGAGGAAATTCCATACTGTTTTCCAGTGTGGCTGCACCAGTCTGCATTCCATACTGTATTCCAGACAGTGGCTGCACCAGTCTGCATTCCCACCAACAAAGGGTTCCCCTTTCTCCACAACCTCTCCAGTGCTTTTTGTTTGTTGATTTGTTTATGATGGTCATTTTGACTGGTATGAGGTGGTATCTCATTGTGATTTTAATTTGCATCTCTCTGATGGCTAGTGATGCTGAGCATCCTTTTTTTATGTTTCTGGGCCCTCTGTATGCCCTCCTTGGAGAAGTGTCTGTTCAGGTCCTTTGCCCATTTTTTAATTGGATTGTTTGTCTTCCTGGTGTGGAGTCATGTGAATTCTTTACACATTTTGGAGATCAAACCCTTGTCCAAGGTATCATTGGTGAATATATTTTCCTATATGGTTGGTTCCCTTTTCATTTTGCTTATGTTTTCTCTAGCTGTGCAGAAGGTTTTATTTTGATGAGGTCCCATTTGCTTATTCTTTCTTCTATATCTTTTGCTCTAGGAAACATATTAAAAATATTGCTGTGTAGAATATCTGAAATTTTCCTGCCTATGTTCTCCTCTAGGATTTTTATGGTGTAACTTATATTTAAGTCTTTTATCCATCTTGCATTTATTTTTGTGTATGGTGTAAGTTGGTGGTCAAGCATTGTAAGTTCAGTGGTAGAATTCTCACCTCTCATTGCTAATATAACAAAAATGGTTTAAGCAACATTGTTGTAACCAAGGAAAGTAGATTGGAATGTGCATGGTTGAACAATGACAACTTTACTGTACTAGTTAGTGGGGGCAGTAGATGCCATGGAGTGAGCATGTGTACTATATGGCCATCACATTCAAAATGACTGAGCCAGTAGAGCAACAAATTTGAATCGAATTTTGTATTATGCTTGAATATTCATCTTCGGAAACTATTCAGATGATTCAGAAGGCTGCAGCTATGGGTAACTGGTGATTGGCAACTTCATCATGATAATGCACTTACTTAAGCATCATGTCTTATACACAGATTTTTGCTGAAATGACATTATCATCCAGGTGACTCAGCCCCACTACAGCCCAGACTTGACACCCTACAACTTCTGGCTTTTCCCAAAACTGAAATCATATTTAAAAGGGAAGAGATTTCAGACAGTTGAAGACATTCAGGAATATACAATGGGGCAGCTGATAGTGATTGGGAGAACTGTGTGAGGTCCCAAGGTGCCTGCTTTTAAGGGGACTGAGGTGTCATTGTCCTATGTACAATGTTCCTTGTACCCTGTATTCTCTTCAATACATGTCTCTATTTTTCATATTACATGGCTGGATACCTTCTGGACAGACCTCATATATGTAATGAGATACATAATGTGAATTTACACATTATATTACACATTGGAATTTCTCTGCTTTACAACTGTGAAAAAACTAAGTAAAGGTTGTGCCACACCCAAGGGTATTTAACAAAAGTATCACAGGACTTTTTTACTTATTAGTTTTGTAAATTGAAAATGGGAATCCTAAAGTCATCACAATTAGCATTATAGGTGCTTATAAGCATGCATCTTATGTTAAATGCTCTTGGGTTAAATCCTCTTAGATTTAACCCATCCTCTTAGCATTAAATCCTCTTAGGTTAAATGCTAAGAGACAATTTACAAAACAGGTTGATTTTGTTTTTGAAAACTGTGGTCAGTTGCCCATATCTTTAGAAATATAACCATCATATTAAGCTTCTTAACTACAGATTCATAGGTGAAGGAGTAAAATGGATTCTGGTCAGACCAAAATTGAATTACCAACTTTGTATTCTAAACTGATGGCTCTAATATTGCCTATAGTCCCTTGATCCTACTACTTTAATTTTATCAATCTTAAATCTCCTTTAGAATAAATTTATCTTTGTTGATGTCTGCCCCT